>NC_056733.1:411169025-411236525 GCF_019279795.1 Protopterus annectens | reverse complement strand
ATACATTTTTGGCGTTTAACTTCAGGCCATGGCTCTGGCACCAGCTATCTGTTTCCGTGAGTCCCTTCTGAAGGATATCCGTGTCCGATGCACTTTCCACTATAGGCGCCCAGTTTGCAGTCGTCTGCAAACTTTGTCAGCCAAAGTCCTCCCATGTTGGCCTGTACTTCTGAGAAGTAGATGCCAAACAATAGGGGCCAAGGACCGAGCCCTGTGGGACACCACTTGTGACCAGCTTGGAGTCTGACATAGCGCCAGCAACTCTAACCCTGTGGGTTCTGTCCTTAAGCCAGTTTGCAACCCATCTTGTGACATATGGGTTTACATTTAAGCTGGTAAGTTTTTCTACAATACCAGAGTGGGGTATTGTGTCGAAAGCCTTTGCAAGGTCAAGGTAGGCTGTATGGACTGCCTTTCCTCATCAATGGCCTTGGTGACTGTTTCAAGAAGTCGACCAAGTTCAAAAGGCATGATCTTCCCTTTGACAAAGCCAAAACTTTTTTTTTGGGTTTTGGGTTCCAATTGGGGGGGGCCCCCTTTTTCCCCAAGGGGGGCCCCCTTATATCCCTTTGGTTTAAATGAGGGGGTTTTTTCCCTTTTTTTGGGGAAATTCCCTTTTTTTTTCCATTTTTGGGTTTTGCCAGGAACCCTTTGACCCTTTTGGTTTTAAGGCCTTCGGGTAGTTGAAGTCACCCAATATGATGGTGTTTGGAGATACATTTATACCCTCCAGTGTCTTCAGGAAGGCTGTGTGGGGGTTTCCCGAGTTTGAGAGGGTGGCCTGTAGCATGCTACAATTTGTAGAGCAGTTTTTCCTATGGTTAGTTGCACCTGGATGGTTTCGAAACTTGTGCGTTCCACCAACCTGGAGGTGTGGGTATCCTTTATGAATATGGATACACCCTCCTTTTGTGGTGTGGTCGGAGCATGATATGAGGTAAAACCTAATAGTGCCGGGGTGCTCTCAGGAGCCTTGAACCAGGTTTCAGTTACAGCACAGACATCGATGTTCTCCATACTGAGAAGGGCCTCGGGGCTGCATTTTGAGATTTAGACTTCTGGCATTGAGCAGCATTACCCTCAGTTTCTTCCCATTTTTGTTTTCTAGGGTGGTAGGTTTAGAATTTGAGCCTTGCCTAAAAAAGGGACTATGGGGGTGGCAAGAGCCTTAGCCAATATCCGGAATCCCAGGGGTGACAGGTGCAAGCCGTCCCTTGCGAAGCAGCGTGGCTTGTCAAGCATGTCATCCCAGGCAGACAGACACTGGATCCCCGAATGACACGAGACATTAAGCCAATTGTTAAAGCTGATCATCTTGTCTCTATATTGTGGCATCATTCTTGGTGAAGGAAGGATACTGCTCAGGGTTAGGGTCATACCTGCCTGGGCTACATAATCAGAGAGCTCCTCTATGTCTCTTTTCATGTAGTCCAGGGAGGTCCCTCAGGTCGTTCACACCAGCATGGACAATGACTGTGTCATATTTGTACTTGCCGTGGAGTGACCAGTGCTTGTGTTATGTGGCGGATTCTAGGGCCGATAGGCAGCTTACTGTGACCCTCTCCTTGTTCAGCCTGGTGAGTGGGGGTCAGTGTGTCTGACTATGGAGTCACCTATGACAAGTATGTTTGGTGTTGTATTTGGCCTTAAGGGCTGTGACTGCTTTGCACACTGCTTTTGTGGTTTATGTGTTGCTTGTGGGGTGTCTTGAGGTAGCAGTTGTTTGGGTGTCTGCTTTGGAGGCCTCTGCTGTTTAGGTAAATTTTTTCTCAGAGCCTCCGAGTATGTCTTTGTGTGTTTATGTGTTTGATTCAGTGGAGTGGTAGCATTATGTGAGGCTGGTTTTGTGGTGTGTGTAGTTGCCTTCTCCTCCTGTCTGGTCTTGCCAGTCCTGAGTTGAGAGAGCTCAGCCTCCAGTTTGGCTAAATAGCTGCATCTCTCGTATTTGTGTTATGTGGGAGGGAGGAGAGGGTTGTCTGTGTACATGAGGCAGTTATAACATTGCCTCAAGATTCCCAGATTCACCAGCTGGACCGGGGGGGATTGACAACTGACCTTTGGACATGCTAGAATAATATTGGGAAATTTAATGAAAACAAGGGCCAGTGGGGAGTGAGGGTGTAGTGCTTTTAATTTTTAGTGCTGACTTATATAATTGCTTTAGTCAAGTGCCAGGTAACTTGAGTGCAATGTGTTACAAGTAACTAAATGCAAAATGACAAACAGTAACCCTTTTAAGTGAAACAAGGAAATAAGTACAGTAAGCAATGCAGATATCACTAGTGATCCACAGGCTGAGAAGTTGGATTAGGTGGAATTAGCTTCCAGGGGAAAAAACAAGCAAACAAACAACAAGCATATAAACAAAGCTAGATTCAGCAGGCCTGGATCTAGTCTATGCTAAAAACAAGGTGACCAATTTCAGTAAGATACAGTTCAAATATTCAGGCACTTTAAAACCCTTTTAAACCCGAAATTCCCAGCTCAGAAGGGCAGAGTCCAGCCTCTTTCCCACAAGATGCAGACCCAAAATTTTTTTTCCCGAAGCCCAAGTGCCTAAACCCTTCACCACGGGCTTTCCGTTTCCCAAATTTGGCCCCGTCCTGCCACCACAGTCTTGACAAACCTTTCCAAGTAAAACAAATTCTCCCAAGTCTTTGCTTTTAGTCCTTTTCTTCCCAACTTTAAAAAATTGAATACTTTTAAAACATTAGTGTCCAAAAACCCTGTCCCGGGCCCAATCCGTCTTCCCCCCCCCCTTCAGTGCTTCAGTTATGATTGTTTAAAGAAAATTTAGAAGGGCAGAGTCCAGTTTGATAGAAGAATTTTTGAAAATAATGGTTGGCCCCGTGTTAAAAAAATTTAATTTTGTAAAGCCAGTCAATGCTTTTAGAAAATGTGTTTTTAAAAAAATGGAAAATTGTGAAAAAATAACTTAAAAAAAAAAAAAAAAAAAACGTAAAAAACAAGAATTTTTAAAATAAAATTAAAAGAAAACCCAAAAAAAAAGTTTTTTTTTTTTTTTTCTCAATCTAATAAAAAAAATTTATCTAAACAAAAAATTTTTATAAAAAAAAACAATAAATTTAAAACCTTCTCAAATACAAATATTTAATTAAAAAAAAAAATAATTTAAATTTTTTTTTTTTTAGTGTTTTTTAAATAATTAAAAAAATATATATAAAAATAAAAAAAAAAAAAAAAATTTGGTTTTTTTTTTAAAAAATATATAAAAAAATAATAAAAAAATAATATTTTATAAAAAATATATTTAAAAAAAAATAATATATATATATATATATAAAAAAAACTAATTTATATATATATAATATATATATATATATAATAAAATATAAATAAAATTTTATATATATTTTTATATATATATAATATAAAAAATATATATATATATATATATATTTTTAAAAATATATATAAATGTGAAAAATATATATATATATATATATAAAAAAGGTTGTATATATTTTTATATATATATATAAATATATTTTTTTATATATATATATATATATATATTAAAATTAAAAATAAAATATATATATATATATATATAAAATTTTATTATATTATATTTTTTTTTTTTATTTTCATTTTTATTTTGATTATAATATATAATTTATTATAATTTATTTTATATTATTTTATATATATATATTTTTTTTGGGTGTTTTTTTCTTTATTTTTTTTTTTTTTGTGTTTTATATTTTTTTTTTTTTTTTTTTGTGTGTTTTTTCCTTTCTTTATTTTTTTATTTTTTCTTGTTGCTTGTTTCTCTTTCTTTTCTTTTTGTTTTTTTCTGTTTTTTTTCTGTTTGTTTATTTTTTTTTTTCTTTTTTTTGTTTTTTTTTTTTTTTTTCTTTTTTTTTTTTTTTTCCTTTGTTTGTTTTTTTTTTTTTTTTCTTTTTGTTTTTTTTTTTTTTTTTTTTTTTTTTTTTTGTTTTTTAATTTTGTTTTTAAAAAAAATATACATTTTTTATTTTTTATATTATTAATTTATAGTTTAAAAAATATTTTTATTTTTATTATTGAAAAAATTTTATTAAATATTTTTGTGTGTTAAATAAATAATATAATATAAATATTGTTTAAATAATTTTATTTTTTTGTTTTTTGTTAAAAATATATATTTTTTAAAATTATTTTATATAATTAAACCATCTTATTTTTTTTTAAATATAAAATTTTATCTATTCAAATTTTTTTGTTAAAATAAAATTATAATAATAAATCTAAAAATTTAATTAAAATTAAAAATTGTGAAAATTTTTAAATTTAATAAAAATAAATTAAAAAAAAATTGGTGTGATTTTTAATTTTTTAAAAACATTTAATTTGGATATATAAATATTTAAAAAAAATACACTTCTAAAATTTTTTTTTTATAATTTTTAATAAAAATTTTTTTAAATGAAAATAAATTTTTATTAAATAAATTCAATTTAAAAAAATAATTTTCTTTAATTGAAAATTCATAAAAGAGATTTATTTCCATTGTATTTAAATTAAACCATTTTGTTTAAACAATGGAGAAAAAACTAAATTTAGAAAATTTTAAACAATGGATGATAAATTTTAAAAGGAAAAATATATTAAAATTTTTGTTTTTTCCCTTTTTTTTTAACTTTTGCCCTTTTTTTTGATTTTAAAATTTTAAAAGGAGAAAAAAAATTGAAAATTTAAAGTGTTGTAAAAAATTCCCGAGAAAATTTATTTCCTTATTTCATTATTAATTTTGATAAATTTACAGGATTAAAAATTTACCAGGTTTAATTTTAAACCATTTGTATAAAAATTTTAAATGAGAAAAAACCATGTTATTATTAAACACAGAGTTAAAAAATTTTAAATGGGGTTAAAATATTAAAGGTTAAAAAAAACAGATTTTTTTAAAAACAGAAGATCAATTTAAAAATTCTCAACCTTTCACAATTGTCAGAATATACTTCAACATATGAGCCTGACAATTCAAAATTATAAAAATTAAAGTTGCACAAGCTTATACTTTCTCCTCAAACTTATCCATTTTACTATCCTTGTCAGAAACGGAAGGATTAGAATTAAAAGAATGCTCAGCAGCAGCTGGATTGACTGAATCTATACCTGCGTGTTCAGGTCTGCAATGAGTGTGTAACTATTTGAAAGACTGGGGAACTTTCTACATTGTATCTGCTTACTTAGGTGCAGCATGCTGGCTACAGGGAAACCACAAGCTGTGACAAACATCTTCTGGGAATTCCAGTTGTAACATTTCATATTAATTTCTGAGGGACTGAGAAAACTCAGTGTTCTCCCACCGAAAACATTGGTACATTCTAGGAACAGTCTCAATGAAAAAAAATCCTTGACAGTGAGATTCAGATAACATGTTCACCTCTGAATCTGAATCAAAATTCTGAGAAAAATGTAATCTGTCATGCCACATATCTCTAGAGACACTTTCTTGAACCTCTCTAGGTTCATAATTTTGTTCTAGGCTAATGACCACTAGGACCCTTATAAGTCTAGCTATGTACTACAAATTGTTTGGGGTCCCGAGTATCTTGGGCATCTATATGGGGGGCATGTTAGTAGGGAGGTAACAAAGGGTTTGTGGTGGGGGTTTTAGAATAATACTTTTCTTATTGATTGCCTCTGTCCATAATGGATCTTGGAGCCAGAATGGGGTAAATTTACAATTTGCCATTTGAATAGAGTCAAGGATGAACTCTTGTTTTACATGGATAGGGAGCCTATTACATAGTGTAGAGATCCTTTGGGATACATTATCTGTCTCTCCAGCATGATCTGTTTAAGTCACATGTGATGTTCAGATCCCTGCATCTAGTGTTTGTAGCACTTGTTTTGTGCATGTGCAATAAATCCATCAGGACTGGGTCTGAGAATGCCCTGTCAGCTAGGTAAAGACCCCCCCCCCAGCAGCCTGTAGGAGACTGAATACAGGAACAGAGCATGTAGGTGCTCAGCAGAGAACAGGATATTCATGCCCTGAACTCTGCTGGTGAAAGACTTTTGTGGGCATTCCAGCTGTTGCAAGTGTCTGGTAAGATGCATGCCAAAGGGGGAAATATATTCAATGATAGGTCTGATAAGGGCAGAGTAGAGTGGTACTATAACTTCCTTGGACCTGGATGCTATACTCTTACTTATAAGTTGGGCATTTTTCTTACTATCTCAGCTACATGTTGGTCAAAGGGCAGATTGTTGTCTACACATGTTCCCAAATCCCTTACCACTGGGTTGATTCTTAGGGGTGTTTTAACAATGGAGTAATTAACTTGGGTTGGCAGTTTTCAAAGGACATTATAATGCATTTTTTTCACATTGAGATTAAGGCCACAGCTCTGCCGCCAGAAATTTGTGTTAAATCCCCTTGCAAGATGTTGGTGTCTTGGGAAGAATGTATAACAGCTACAGTTTACAGGCAAACTTTGTGAGGCAGAGGCCTTGAACATTAACCTTGACTACTAAGTAGATGCCAAACAGGAGCATTCCCAGCACGAAGCTCTTAGCTATTCTGCCAGTAACCAGTCTCTTGGTGGAGGTGGTCTCACTGATCATGACTTCCTGAGTTCTGTCAGCTACCCAGCAAGTTATGTAAGGATTTATGCCTAACTCAGAGAACTTGTGAACAATGCCTGAGTGGGGTACTGTATCGAACGCCTTGGCTAGGTCCCTTGCCTACTGCCTTGTTGACCCTCTCAAAGAAGTCTTCCAGGTTAAGCAGGCACGATCTTCCCTTAAAGCCAAATTGGGATGGATCCAGTGTTTGTAGGTTACCAGTGTTCTTGTTTATCATTTCCACAGTAATTCATTCCATGGCTTTGCATATTAGGTTTGTTAGGCTGATAGGTCTGTAGTTCCCTGGGTCAGTTGACGGTCCACCCTTATGGAGGGGAATGACAGTTGCGGACCTCCATTCACTTGGAATGGTTGTAGCTGAGAAGTGACTTAAGTGGTCTTGACAGGTCATGTTTTAGACTGTTCACTAGGCAACTGGGGATGGTGTTGGGACCCACAAAAGTGGCATATTCCTGACTTTAGTGAGTGCTGCCAGCACCTGGTCCTGCTAATAATTGTGGGTATGTTGGATAGGATTTTCCCTGGTGGAGCTGAGAAGGTGTGTGTGTGTGTGTGTGTGGGGGGGGTGAATTTATCAGCCTATTTCTATGTCACCTTGATTGGTGAAGGTGATACTGTTCACCAGTTCAGCACACGTTTGTATGTTACCTTTAAGGTTCTGGCCATAGCTGAAGAAGGCCTTGTGTTTGTCCTTGGCCTGTGAGGCAATCCTGACCTCATAGTTGGCCTTCTTGGACTTGATTATACCTCTTAAGTTTCTTGTTTAGTTGTATAAGAGAGACTGTGTCTTTAAGGGAGTTGCTGTTCCTGATTTTGGACACGAGTTTTCTTCTTCTATTATATACCTTGTTTAGGTAAGGATTCCACTAGTGGGGTTTGGTTTTAGAGTTTGTGTGTTTACTTCTGGTACGTATGGCAGCCTTTATGTAGCTATTCACATGTTTGTATTGGGACTCTGTGAATAATCCTGCATAGGTTTGTTGTGGTCTTAGGCTTAGAGAGAGACTAGAGTTTTGACAAACTGTCCCTTCATAGGATGTAGTTTGTCACAGAATAGTTCCTAACTGCTACTGATTTAGCTGGGTTTACTTTTACTTCAAAGGAGACAGGTTTGTGATCCAACCTCAGTGACATGGGGGGGGGGGGGCAATATTCTTCTACGATGGAGAGTACCAGATCCAGTCATTTAATTGGATGTAATTTGCCTTAGAACACTTCCTGTTATTTATTTATTTAATTTTACATTTGTTAACCGGGCTAGTCCAGCTAGATGTATGCCCATTTTCAGCGGAGGCCCGGGGAGATAAGCTCCATTTGTCAACACAGAGATACAGTAAAGACATCACAATATCATACAAGAAAAAACATTTTTTTTTTCATTTGATCATATCACGCATATATATCCTGCAACAATAATATAAGGAAAGGATGTTATAATGCTAAGTATCAGCTAATTCTTGAGGACAGAATAGATTTCTTTCCAATGATTATAAAGAAATAGGAAAGGTCATTTTACAGAATGTTATTTGAGAAAAAAATATATACAGAATGATTGAAACATAACATTCATGACAATACTTATGAAAATTACTTGAGATTTTCACTACTTAAAAGGGCTATAGCATAATAGTTTAGCGAGAGGATGCAGTATAGTGGTAGAATAGAGGAAATCAGAGGATTAGTCAGGGTTGGAACAGGGGCATAACCAGTCACTGTCTTAAGGTGTTTTTTGAGCCTTTGTTTAAAAAGTGGCAGCTTTTATTACTGTTATTGGTGTAGCTGAGTTTTCCAAGTTAACATTTACTTCAAAGCAAACAGCTTTTTGATCTGACCTCACTAGTGAGGATGTGACATGGGGGGAGGGGGTTGCAACTCTCTTCCATGTTGTGAGTGCAGAACCAATAAATTTGATCCTCTAGCTGGAGAGTGCACCACCTGATACAGGGGTGTTAGTAAAGTCCAGAAAGCATTGTGCTTGTGAGTACGAGGAAGTGCAAGTTTCTCAGTTTACAGAGAAGTAAAGTCACATATGACTAGGATGTTTGGTTGGATGGTGAGCATCTCTAGTAGATTTAGGTAAGAATTGTGAGACTTAGGGGGCATAGATGGTGACCTGTAGCTAGCCATAACTTGATGAGGGATCTTATTTATGGTGATTTGAACTTAATGAGCTCCATGGAATCATCCTGTTTAACCAACCTAGAGACACATTTGCTGCTAACATTGATAGAAACACCTCCAACTTTGGCCCCAGTTTGTGTTGCTGTTGGTCTAAATGGGCTGAAGGCTATGTAGCCTTGAACTGTTGGAGTACTTTTTACAGCTTTAAGCCAAGTCCCGGTCAAGGCACAGATGTCTACATTCTCCAGAGTGAGGAGGGGTTGAAGAGTGTGGAGTTTTTTTTGTTTAGGCTCCTAGCATTGAGTAGTAAAATCTTTGGATTGCTTGGACACTTTTTCACTATATTGGTAGTTTTATCTTTTTGGTACTGCCTAAAAAGGCTCTAAGGGGTGGATAAAATTTTAGCCAATATCTGAAAGCTTAGAGGGGAGATGTACCACATCCTTGGCAAAGTACAGTGACCATTATCAGACCCATTGAGTATAATACCCACTCTTCAGCATGTAGCTGACCAGACATAGGTAACAGATGGAACTTCCACAAAGTTTCCTTACTAGGAGAATCCAGGGTACACAAACTGCCTTAAAGCCATATTTCTATACTCAGTCTCCTACAGGTTACTGAGAGTTGATCTATGCCTTATACAAGGCATCCACAGATCCAGCTCTGGTGGACATTTTGCACATCTGCAAATGGAATCAGAATGACTAGATCCAAGGATTCAAATTTTGCTTGTGACATAAATCAGACATGTTGGAGACACAGATATGCATCTCAGAGGATCCCCATGCTCTGGAACAGGCTTCCCATCCATATGAAAGAGTCTATCCCTAACCCTATTTAAATGTAAGCAGCACTAACAGATGGGAAATGGGAAATTCACCCCGGATCCAATCCCCATATGTCTCTGATAGCAGAGATCAACATTAATGCCTAAACTAATTTATCTCCCCCCACATAACCTCTAAAAACCTGTAGTTTCTAGGGTTAAGGGCAAGATGTGATATAGTGCAAGGCTATGGCAGTGCTAGTTGATAAGCAAACTAGTTTGTAGGGTTAAGGGCAAGATGTTATACAATGGTAGAATATGGTAGTGCTATTCCATGTGCAAACTAGCTGCTCTACACTTACTTCTACACAATGCCACACTGTAAGAGGTTTCAGACATAATCCTACATTTATACAGAAGTTTTACTGTCTAGACATTTACTACTATACATGGCACTGTTGACTACCACTACTTGGTGGACAGCTCAGTGCAAACCTGCCTGATTTACAGCAGAGGAGAAAAAAAAGCCTAAAAACTGACATCTATGCCCTCTAGCTAATAAACGACGACACTGAGATCCCTGGAGTAATCCCAAACTCAAGAGAGACCAGTAAAACACCTTCTACCACAAGATGGATGATTACGGACCTTTTTAATGTAAAGGTACTGCAAAAAGCAGCTCTCAGGTGCAGATTAAATAAACTACTACCAAACAACTATGCCCCTGGCTAATTCACCCTTCTGAAAGGTAATTTGGAGGTACAGGACTAGAAAAAACAGGAAAAGAGGAATCCCTTTTCTTACCAGAAATCACCTGATAAGAATGGTCAACAGCCTGAGAGAGACTTAATAAACTACTCCTGTCTCATGAAACTGGAGAAGAAGAAGATATGTTTAGTTTTCTATTTCTTTTTGACAGGAAAATTGGGACAAACAGTTTTTTTAATGGCAGAAACAGCTTCCTCAGGGATGGGCAGCATATTCTGGTTAAGCATGATCGCATTCCCTGCCCCTTCACCCAACAATGACAAAAGTGGCTCTCCCTTGATCACTGAGACCCCAAAACAGCTGCAGAGATATCCCTGGGAAAACAATGAGTGGTTTGAGGAGCTAGCTTTGGCCCTAGCTGAGTCACTCACCTGTGGCTGAGCAAATTGCTTGCCTGCTGTGGTGGCAAAGGCTGTTTAGTTAATGTTTTCCTTTTGAAGTTGGAAGGACTGACTGTGGGACCAGCTTCCACAGTCAAGCTGAAAATGGTGTCTATTTCCCATTGAAACTATGCAGCACAAGCCAGCAAAATTACAAAAGTAGTATATAAGCTAATCGGAGGAAGGACACTGAGCAAACTAATCTGTGATATATAACATTAAGTATCCTGTTTTTTTTGCTTATTTTTTATGAGTTATTTATAGCACTTTTGTCTGCAAATACTTTTCTAGCTAGTTTCACTGTGTGTGAGGTATTAACTAGAAATTTTCTACAATTGTTAAGCATCTGGTTGGGTTTGTTTGTTCTGATTTTTTCCATATTCAGGCTTGTGTTTTGGGCCTAGTTGTTTGTTGGTAGAAGCTGCGTGTCTGAGCACATGTTCCAGGCCATCTTAGTTTAGCCAAAGCAAGTATAGCATTTCAGTAAGAGTGAAGTGTTTATGGTCATTGGCTGATTGGGGTTACCTGGACTACGGCTTGGAGTAAGCACCTCATTGGTTCTTCGACCTTTTTTTAAAGTTGCTTCAGGTTTCAACTTTGTTACTTAAGAAGTTAACTTGTGAATGTTTCTGCCATTTCACACTGAGCAAACTAATCTATGATATATAACATTAAGTATCCTGTTTTTTGGCTTATTTTTACGGGTTATTTATAGCACTTTTATTGTCTACAAATACTTTTCTAGTTAGTTTCACTGTGTGTGAGGTATTAAAAAGAAGTTATGTACTTACCATAACGTTCCATGTTTGTAGTCCATCTTGCCTACATTCTTGCTGGATGGGTTCGGAGCCGATATTAGGCTCCAACTCAGCCAATACTAAAGCTCAAGAACTTTTACTGGCTTGAGGCTAACCCCTATCTCATGGTGCCTCATGGCAATTTCCCAGATCTTGTTTGCAAGAAAGCAATAAGTACAGTGCAGTTGTGTACACTTACCATAGATGTAGATGTTTGAGTGTATTCACTGTTGCAGTCATTACATTTGGGGGTAATCTGCTGGCAGGTTGCCCTCAGTCGGCCTGAATAAAAGTCTTGGGTCCTGCGTCGGCTGCTGTCTCCTCTTCCATGACGTCAAGTCGTCGGGTATAAAACATGCAGCCGATGCCATTTTATACAGTTTTTCTTGCCTCAGATGTCAGGTGCCCCCCAAATGGGGAGCAAAAACATATATATATATAAACAGTAAATATATAAATGCACTTTTAGAACATAAACTTTACCTTCAACTAAAAAGCAAATACACCACAAAGGCTTTTGAGTATAGTGAAGAAAAGAAAAGGTATAGAAAGGGGGGTGGTGTGTGGGTAACCCAGACTGCAACAGTGAATACACTCGAATATCTACATTTATGGTAAGTGTACACAACTGTACTACGTTCTTTGTGTTTCACTGTTGCAGTCATATTTGGGTAGAATCCCAAAGCTATGGATGGGAGGATGGAACTAAACAGCATTAGGAGTGGCTATAAGGCCCTGCAGAACTGCAGTGGCAAAGCCTGCCCTGGATTTGGAGAAGAGAGGCAAATGATAATGCTTTGTGAAGGTATGAACAGAGCTCCAAATAGCAGCTTCTAGAATGTCTTTGGTTGGAACCCCTCTGAGAAAAGCTGCTGAAGTAGAGACAGCCCTGGTAGAATGTGATCTGATCCCCTTGGGCACAGGTTTACCATGGTACAGGTAGCATAAACGAATGCAGTAGCTTATCCACTTAGAAATAGTCTGATTTGATATAGCCTTCCCCTCTGATCCTGCAGCAAATGCTACCAGAAGTTGTTCATACTTTCTTAGAGATCTGGTCATGTTTAAGTAGAATCTTAGTTGTCTGTGTGCATCCAATGAATGCAGAATCTGCTCCCCCTTGTTCTGTGGATTTGGGTAAAATGTTGGCAGATGAATGGTCTGGTTAAGAGCCACATTGGATACCACCTTAGGCATAAAAGAAGGATTGGTCCTGAGGGACACCCTGTCCGGGTAAAATATAATAAAAGGTTCCACTGCCATGAGAACCTGTAGTTCTGAAACCCTTCTTGCTGAAGTGACTGCCAAGAGAAAAGCTGTTTTCTAAGATAGAAATTTTATATCCGCAGTAGCTGCTGGTTCAAAAGGAGGCAGGGTGAGTTTTTCCAGCACAAAATTGAGGTCCCATGCAGGAGTTGGTGATCTTCTGGGAGGACTTAAATTTTTGGCCTCTCTAAGATACTGTTTAAGCAAAGGATGAGAAAAGAGGGGAGGCTCTGCGTTGTAATGAGCCGAGATGGCAGAGGCATGGATTTTTATTGAAGAAAAAGATAGGCCCTTGGTCAAGCATCTCAGTCAAATATTGCAAAATCTGAGGAATATTGGGCTTTGCTGTGTCCGTTCCTTGTGCCTGGTTCCAAGCACATAATTTCTTCCATTTATCAGCATAAGATTTCTAGTACTAGGCCTTCTGGCTTCCAAAATGACATCCAGCACAGATTTACTGAGAGGTGCTGTTTGAATAATTAATTGATCAGTCATGCTGCAAGATTCAGAGTTTGGAGCTGAGTGTGCAGAATTTGATTGTTCTGCTGAGACAGTAGATGAGGTATTTGAGGCAAGTACCATGGAGGAAGCTGAGACATATTCCTTAGAAGTGGGTACCAGTGCTGGCGAGGCCAGTCCGGATCATTTTTGTTTTTTCCTGTCTGACTTTTAGTAAGACCTTGGAGAGTAGAGGCAGAGGGGTAAAGGCATAGACTGATAGGTTTTTCCAGCTGAAGGATAGGGCATCCACTTTCCATGCTTTTTTGTGATGAGTTCTTGTGCAGAATTTGTCCAACTGATAATTTTGGGGAGAGGCAAATAGATCTATGTCTGGGCTCCCCCATTTCTGTGTTAACATGCTGAAGATTTGTGGATCCAGTCTCCATTCGTGTGTGTCCATAAGATTTCTGCTTAGGTCTGCCAGAGTATTTTATTTTCCTGGCAGGACCTGAGCTTGAAGATGTATTTGGTAAGTCAAGGCTGTGTTCCAGAAGGCCATGGCTCTTCTGCAAAGGGGGTAGGAATGTGTACCCCCCTGCTTGTTTATGTACCACATAACTGTGGTGTTGTCCATCTTTATCAGTAGTTGTCCTGGATGAAGTAAGTCCTTGAAGGCTGTCAGAGCATTCTGAACAGCTAGCATCTCTTTCTGGTTGATATGCAGATGCATTTGGTTTGGGCTCCATTTGCCCTGAATGCATCTCCTCGCCGGGTGGGCCCCCCAAGCATAGTCTGATGCGTCTGTAGTTAGGGTTTGAGTGGCAGGGGGTAGAGTGAATGACAGTCCTTTGCTTTGGTGACATGTCTCTGCCCACCAAAGAAACTCCTGTTGTAGGCAGGGAATCAGCTTCCAGACTGTGACAATGCTGACTCCATAAACTTTTTAGGTACCATTGAAGTTTCCTCATATGCAGTCTTGCATATGGAATTAGTAGAATGCAGGATGCCATGAATCCCAAAGCCTGCAGAATTTGTCTTGCAGATAACTGGGTTTTTGTTGCCATTTGTTTGAAGTATGTTGTCAGTTGCCTTTGTTTGTCGTAAGATAAGCCATCTAGGCAGTTGTATTCAAACTTGAACCCAGGAATGTAATTATTTGAGAGGGTACCAGTTGTGATTTCTTTTCATTTATGGTGTACCCTAGGCATGCTAGAAGCCTTTTCACAAATGCCAGATGTTGAAGAAGAGTGTCTTTGTCCTCTGCTTGAATGAGACAGTCATCCAGATAAGGATAAATTTGAATGCTTCTTTGTCTGCAGAATGCAATTACTGGTGCCAGGCACTTTGTAAAGATCCTGGGCGCAGTAGATAAGCCAAAGGGCAGTGCAGAGAATTGGTAATGCAAAAAACCTGCTTTGAAACAGAGGTATCTTCTGCACGATTCCCTTATTGGGATATGCAGGTATGCCTCTTTTCAGTCTAGAGTTACTAACCAAGCATTCCTGCCTAGCACAGGCAGTAGCTGTTGTAAAGTCAGCATTTTGAATTTTGGAATGTCCAGGAAAGTGTTCAAAATCGATAAGTCCAGTATTGGATGCCATGAATCGTCCTTTCTGGGTACCAGGAAAAGTCTTGAAAAAAAAACCTTGCCCTTTTTCCTTTTCTCGTACTGGTTGAATAGCCCCCATATCCATGAGGGACATGACTTGTTTCTGGGCCTCTGCCCACTTGATATGTGGCAATTCCGGCCATCCGTTTGGAATTGGCAAAGTATGGAAATAAAATCTGTACCCCCTGGGATACTATGTTTAGCACCCACTTGTCCTGGGTAATTAACTGCCAATTTTGAGCATGAAGTGCTAGCTTTTCCCCCAAGGGGGCTGCCAAAAGGTAAGTGCTTGGTGATGGTAAAGGCAAGTCATTGAGACTTGTTTACTGTAGGGTTGTGCTTTGTTCCCTTCAGTTTTGGAGGTGGAGGCACCCCATTGCTTTGACCTGTAAGAACCCTGTGATTGGTATCTGGAGCCTTTTGAGTGCCTGGATTTGCCTTGAGTGGACACAGGAAAGGAGCAATTTTAGTAGGCCAATGTCTACTGAACCTGGTGGCTGCACTTGCAACAAATCTTTTACAGTTTGCATAGATTTAACTTTGTCTTCCATTTTCTTTAAAACCTCTTCTGCCTTATTACCAAACAGAGTATCATGCTGCAAAGGGGCATCCAACAATTTAGCTTTAACATGATCAGGCAGATTTTGCTCCTTGAGCCAGGCATGCCTTCTAATCACAGATCCAGTAACGGCGGCCCTACAAGAGGCCTCCAAGGAATGAAAACCACACTGCAAAGTATATTTTCCAACCTGTTCTGCTGATTGCAATAATTCCTGTAACTCTATTTTCCACACAATCAGAAATCAACATCATTTTCTGTTTCAGTAAGCCCATAACATGCTGTTGATATTTAATCATATGAAATTGACAGTTTAAAGCCCTGACTGCCAAGGTTGCAGACGTATAAACCTTCTTTCCCCATCTATCCAGCGCCCTGGAATCTCTGTCAGAGGGGGTAAGATTTTTGGCTGTAGAGGCCTTTACACCCTTGGGACCCTGAGAAATAGTCACAGGATCAGCAGCAGGATTTTTGAATAGAAATTTGTGGGAGTCAGGAACCCTGTAATATCTGTCTGGCTTACTAGGAGCCAGAGGCAGGGAATCAGGAGCCATGCTTGATTCCAAAAACACATCATCAACAATGTTTAATACAGGAGGTATTGCCAAAGGCCTATGCTGTGGTAGAAGGAAATCCCTAAGCCTCTTTTTTGATTCAGAGAAGTCCTGACTCTCCCAGTGAAAATGTTCCCTTAAAGTATGCAAAGTCTCTCCAAAAGAGTAATCTTCAGGAGGAGATGCAGATGGAATGGATTCCTCAGCATCAGAATTCTCATAGGGTGGAATAGAAAATTCCTGATCAGAAGAAATGGAAACCTGAGCTGAAGATTCATAATCAGTGCCTTGCCTAGGCCTCTTGGGGGGGGGGGGGGTTGGGAACCCCTGATCAAAGTAATTAAATCCTCAGCCATTTTGATCATCTGTTTTTTAGGCATAGGGGCCTGGGCACGTGGCTCATGCGTCAGTTTTTTTTAGACACAGAAGATGTTTTTGACCTTGTTTTTGAGGCTGGCGTCTGTTATAAAAATGTTGAGGCCTGAAAACACCCTCAGAAGCCGGTGCCTGCTCAGCGGCTCCGGACCCATCCAAGGGAAAGACATCCGCGGGTTCAATACTCTGAGAAACTCGCGGCATACCGGACTCTGAATGGGTCTCGATAAAGGCCTGCGACTCAAAAGTAGCGGGTATCAAGGGCTGTGAAAGCACCTCACTGAGTACTGGCAAACCGGCGACTGGCTTAGGAGAAGCTTCATAGTCAGTTTTGGATCTCGGCGGTCTGTCTGTCATTTTCTTTGCGTTTTTTGTGAACTCCGGTAGTCGGATTGCTAACTGACGACATTTCAGGATAATTAAATCTTGAACCAAAATATTCAGAAGCAAAAATATACCGACGCTTAATAGTGCATTGGTTAAATCTAGCACAAAACCGACAGCAAGGCACGCTGTGATCTAGGCCTAGGCAAGAAATACAGTACAAATGAAAATCCTTATGAGGTATTTGCTTCCCACAAGTAATGCAATTAATAACTTTCACTGACATCGGTAAGGAGCAAAAAAAAAGTTTCCACAATTGGGTACTTAGCTTTAGTTTGAAGACTTTTGTTCTGAAACTCGAATGTGAAAATTTCAGGAGTCCGCCGACCGGCACTTGCGAACTACTTCTGCTTCGAGCACCACATGGCAAGAAAGACTGAATAAAATGGCATCAGCTGCATGTTTTATACCCCTGACGACCTGACATTATGGAAGAGGAGACAACAACCGACGCAGGACCCAAGACTTTGTTATTCAGGCTGACTAAGGGCAACCCACCAGCAGATTACCCCCAAATGCAATGACTGCAACAGTGAAACACGAAGAACATCTAATAGTTATGAAACTATCAATAACTGTGTACATAGAGACAGAACGTTGGGTAACATTATCCATGCCAGGTGGACAATTACAACCAGGTCAGACAGCATAAGTATAGTCCACCAGATCGTCCAGGAACAGGAAGGGGGCAGGAGGGAGGGATGCAAGAATGTAGGCGAGATGGACTACAAACATGGAATGTTATGGTAAGTACATAACTTTATCTTATGTAGTCCTATCTCGCCGTAATTCTTGCTGGATGGGACAGTGTCCCTATCAACTTTATCACGGGTGGCTCAAGTGAAGAGACTCTTCAGCACAGTGGACCCAAAGGATGACCTGTCCCGGGAGGCCAAATCCAATTTGTAATGAGTGACAAAGGTATGTGGTCTTGCCCAAGTAGCTGCTGCACAAATGGTATCAATTGGAAGCCTAGATCTTAAGGCACATGAAGTTTATACTGCCCTTGTTGAGTGGCCTTTTACTTTGTTGGGTAACTGTTTGCCAGCAGTCTGATAATCAAAGAAAATGCAATCTGAAAGCCGTTTTGAGATGGTAACTTTAGAAACAGGCAAGCCTTTATTTTTGTCTGAAAAGGAGACAAATAATTGATCTGATTTTCTAAATACTTTTGTCCTGCGTAGGTAAAACCTAAGAATTCTGTGGACGTCTAACTAGTGTAGCCTGTATTCAGATTTATTAGCCAAAATGGTAATTAGAGATGGCAGCTAACTGAACTCTAACCGTAGTAGCCGCAGCTCCTTCATGAAAAATGGAGGCAAGGAAGGACGAAATGGATTCTATTGGAGCTGTATAGAGATCTAAGCCTTGACTTACAGTCCAAATAGAGAACCATTTCCATTTATTGGAATATAATTTCCTAGTGGAAGGCTTGTGGGAAAAAATCAGAATGTGTTTGACTGAAGGTGAGAGGGAAATGCACCTGGCTATTCATGGAACTGGAGCAGCCAAGCTGTCAATTTCAGGATCTGGATGGTAGGATGGAACTGCCCCGATTGATGAATCAGGAGGTCTGGAGGTGGTTCCTCCATGAGGTAAGGCCACAGGAAGGGAAACCAGACTTGACGAGGCCAGTAAGAAGCAATGAGGATCATGGTACTCCAACTGTTTTGCTTTCTGCATCACTTTTGGAATGAGAGGAAAACGTGGGAAAGCATAAAGGAGTGCTGGAGGCCAACCGTGGACTACAGCATCCCTGGATGACATCCCCGGATGGAGAATTAGGGCAAAGTAGCTGCTGCATTTGGTGTTCAGGTGCGTGGCGAATAGGTCGCAGCAAGGCTGGCACCATCTGTGAAAGATCTCTTTTGCAACTTCTGAAATCAGGGACCACATTTGAGGCATGAGAATTGTTTCACTGAGATTGTCTGCTATCATTTTGGATTTCCCCGGCATGTGCGCTGCTACCAGAAAGCATTGAGTGTCCATCACCCATTTCCAAACTCTTAAGGGCTCTCGACAATGGGGGTAAGATTTGATTCCTCCTTGCTTGTTTATGTACCACATAACAGACATGTTGTCTGAATTGCAATTGTCCCAGTGGGAAGAGAACTGTGAAGTGCTTGCAATGCATATAGTACCGCTTTCATCTCCAGAACACTGATGTGCAAGTAGTTCTCGTTGTTCTGCCAAGTACCTTGGACCGTCATTCCCAGATAATGCCCCTCCCTATCTGGGAGGCGTCCGTGGTCAAAACTGTATTTTCTTGGGGAAGAACAAGTGGACGACCTAAAAGAAGTTCTGTATTCAACCACCATGTCAGATCCTTCTTGCAGGTGTCTGTGATGAGAATCTGATGCGACAGGGGAAGATCCTGCATTGACCATTGGGAAAATAGCCACTGAAGTACTCTCATGTGCAGATGGGCTAGGGGAACTAAGAGATTGGAGGAAGCCATAGTCCCTAGGACTTGAAGGACTGCCCTGGCCTGAACTTTGTGACTATTTAGCAAGGATCTGACTTGGTTGCACAATGATTCTACTCTTTCTGGTGTTAGTCTTGCTGTCATGGTGGAGTCTATTTCTGAGCCTAAGAATACAATGTGCTGCGATGGAGATAAGGCAAATTTTTTTAAGTTTACTGTGATGCCTAATCTGGCGCACATGGATAGAGTCTCGTCCCTGGTTCTGATCAGTTGATGCTTGGTGGTAGCAGTGAGGAGCAAGTCATCTAGGTACAGAAACACTTGGAATCCTTGACGTCTCAGGTGAGCCGTTATCACTGCCATGCATTTGGTGAACACTCTGGGGGCTGTAGTGAGGCCAAAGGGCAGTGTTCGAAACTGAAAATGACTGGCTCCCAGCTGAAAGCGCAAGTGTCTTCTGGAGCGCCTGTCCATTTTGATGTGGTAGTACACGTCCTGAAATCTACTGAGCACATCCAATTGTCTTTCCCGATAAAGGGAAATATCGATTGCAGAGTGATCATTTGGAACTTCGATTTCTTTACAGACTTGAGTTTGCTGAGATCTAGAATTGATCTCCAGTCCCCTGTCTTTTTTTGGAACTAAAAAGAATCGTAAGTTCTGGATCCTATTTGCTCTGTGAGGACTTCTTGGATGACTCTTTTTCGCAGCAACAAGATTACCTCTGATGTTGCACGGTCTAGTTGAATGGGTGGCATGTCTGGTAGAGACCGGTTTACTGGGGGATCGGAAACAAAGGGAATCAGGTAACCTCTGGATATTATGGTTTGCACCCAACGATATTGTGAAATGTTTAGCCAGGTGCTTGGGTACAGTGATGTATGACCCTGACGGTCTCCAGAGATGGACAGTCGGGCAACCCCTCAGGGGCGATGGAAGGGATGATCAGAGAAGGTTTCTCTATCACACTGGTGTTGCCGACCTCCTCTACAGTGAGGGCAGCGTCTTCCGTTATATCCTCCCCCTCTGCCCCTAGGGGAGAGCTGACCTTGTGCCTGAGGGAAACTTTTTTGGGATTTACGGAACATTTTCCCTCCTGTTTGACCCTTGGGATAGGGTCTAGAAGGAGGGGAGAAACAGACACCGACAGCAGATAAGGTTTTCCCTTCCTGCTCGCACCTGGTCAAGGTCTCTATCACCTGAGGCCCAAAAAGAGTTGAACCATCAAAAGGGATGTTGGCGAAGGAAGATGTAAAGGATTCTGTGAAGTTAGAGACACATCCAAGAATCTCTCCTAAGAGATTCCTGCTGCGGCTGCCCTGCTTGCTTCATTCGCACAGGAAATCAGCCTCAGTAGGGTTATTGGTCTTCCAATCACCCCTCGGTCTAAGGATTTCCAAGATGTCAGAAAAGGAGACATCCTCAGTGGGGATCTAGGGGACCCTTCTGACTCCTACAAATCAGTGTCAGAAGTGACAGACTTAGGTGAGTCAACATGCTTCTTCTTACAATGTCTCTTCCGAGGAAGCTCTCCAGTGGGATAATCTGGGGAGGTCTCAGAAGAGGGGGCACCTCAAATGGGGGCTGCTTGAGTCCCTGGTTCCCTACGCTGTAGGGGTGGTGGGGAGAAAAGGTTGCTGCCGGCTGCTGGTGGGATATCGGGTCCAAGGGTATGGCTTTTGCAGAAAACAAAGCCTTCTCTGTTGCTTCGATGGCCTTTCCTCCCCACTCCGAAGATGACCTCCGCTCCGAGGAGATGGATGGACGGCTCTGAGCAAGGGGGAATGGCTCTGAAGCAGATGTGGGAACTGAGTTGAGTTGAGCCAAAGCACCGAGAGGGATGGTCGGTTCCAAAGAAAACCCAGGGTGAATATCCCCCTAGGAGTCGACTCAAGAGCATCAGCTCCCAGATCCCTCGGCTCCAGACTGAGCTGAGGACAGAATTACAAGTTCTGAGGAAGCAGGAAGAATTCTCGGAACCGAAGGATCGAACATCGAGGAACCCGAAGTGATTGGCTCCGAGAGCGAAGCAGTTGGAGAAGTAGTGGATTGCAAAAGGGTCGGCTCTGAAGCCTTTGGGTCCGGAAAGGCCAATTGTCTTGTCAGAGCTGGGTGAGAGAGCAACCTTTTCACCACCTGCTCGATGTCCTCATCTGAAAGAGTCCTGAAGGATCAGGTGGAAACAGAAGGAGATCTCCTCCTCTCCAAAACAGGAGATCTCAAGGTAGGTAAAACAGGGTCGATATCAGGTAACTGTCTCTATGCCAAAGGTTGCCTCAGCACCGAAGAGACCGATGGCACCGAGACAGAAGAAGCGGAATCGGAGCCAGAACTCCTTGGCTCGTCGCTTTGGACTTTTTTGATGGTTCCGAAGCTGGAGCCGAAGATTTTCATTCGGTAGTCTTGGCAGCTGTCTGACCAAGTTACAGCTGTTCCTGGGAGGAAATGGTCATAAGCCCTCTATCTATTAATTTGCGTTTCCTCTCATTAAGAACCCTAGTACTGAAGGCATGGCAAAAGGTACAGGGTTCTTGTAAGTGGGCTTCGCCTAAGCAGTACACACAGCTAGTGTGACTGTCAATGACATCTTCTGTGAGCATTTATCACTTTCTTTGAACCCCGAAGGACGATAGTCCTTGTGTTCTCTGTCTTTTTCCTTAGACCTGCTAACAAGAACAAGCTAAAGCTACCAGGAAAAAAAGACAACAAAGCTAACTATACTAACAATACTATACTACTGAAATAATACCAACAAACAGTAAAGACAGAAAATTGGAAAATATTCTTTTTTTTAAAGAAGAAACTCAGGGAGGAAAGGCCCTCTAATTCAAATGGGCAACTATGGCCCTCTAACTGAAATGGGCAGTACAATCCTATGGGGGGGGGGGGATAGCGGTCAAACAATCAATACAATCACACAAGAAAAGGTATTAGCTGTAAGGAGTAAAAGGTGAAGAAAAATGGTAAAAAAACAAGATTTAGCAAAAATCTTCTACTTAGCCAATGATCCAGTAAGGAGACAACCTCGAAGCTTTCGCAGCAAACGAGATCTGGGGAATTGCCATGAGGCACCATGGGATAGGGGTTAGCCTCAAGCCAGTAAAAGCTCTCAAACTTTAGTATCGGCTCCGAACCCATTCAGCAAGAATTACGGAGAGATAGGACTACATAACATATAGAAATTTTCTACAATTGTTAAGCATCTGGTTGGGTTTGTTTGTTCTGATGTTTTCCATATTCAGGCTTGCATTTTGGGCCTAGTTGTTTGTTGGTAGAGGCTCTGTGTCTGAGCACATGTTCCAGGCCATCTTAGTTTAGCCAAAGCAAGTATAGCATTTCAGTAAGAGTGAAGTGTTTATGGTCATTGGCTGATTGGGGTTACCTGGACTATGGCTTGGAGTAAACACCTCATTGGTTCTTTGCGCTTTTTTTTTAGTTGTTTCATGTTTCAACTTTGTTACTTAAGAAGTTAACTTGTGTGTGTTTCTGCCATTTCACACTGAGCTAATCGGAGGAAGGGCACTGAACAAACTAATCTGTGATATATAAAATTAAGTATCCTGTTTTTTGGCTTATTGCTACGAGTTATTTATAGCACTTTTGTCTGAAAATACTTTTCTAGCTAGTTTCACTGTGTGTGAGGTAATAACTAAAAATTTTCTACAATTGTTAAACATCTGGTTGGGTTTATTTGATCTGATTTTTGTTTCCTACCCTCCCTCCCTACTGGTATCCTGATTTTATACTTGGTGGCTTTGCAGTTGCCCCCCCCTACTGTAAATTTGATCTGGGACACTCCTCCCAGTCTAGTGTCATTACCTCATTGTACCTAATCTAGGGAGAACATTTGAGAAGGCCAACCCACTTAGTTTCTGCTCCTCCTTTCCACTTTACAAAAAAAAGGTGTCTAAGCTTGTTTCCTGCCTTTCCTGTAAGTTGTCTAGTCCAGATACAGATTTGCTGTATCCTGGACTCTTTGTAAGCTTCTGAGCCCCCAAGCCTTTCTGTGTTGGAGGGAAGCCTTCTAGCTTAATTTTGTTTCTTAGAACTAGCCAGTTTTTTTAGTTTCAGCACTCAGATTGGTTTCTTTGAGCTCAGCATTTGTTCAGAACTCACTGCAAACACTAAAGCTACAAATTACTACAGCACTCAACTTTCCTCACTTGTCTACAGGAAAACAGTTTTTAGTACTTAATAAATAAGCACCTATCCAGGCATGTCTAAGGGTCAGCTCCCAGTGTTTTCTCCTGTCTACCTGATGAATCTGGGCATCTTAGGGCAATGCAGCAATTGCCTCATGTACACAGACAACCCCCTTCTCCTACCACCCACATTATAAGCTGTGAGAGATGCACTTATATAGCCAAATTGGAAGCAAAGCTCTCTTCACACAAGACTGGACTAAAAAGTCAAGAGAAGAAGGTAAACACTTGCACCACGTCACACTCATCACATAGTCCCTCAAAACCTACACCACCAAAACACACACATAGAAACACAAAACACGCACCTAAATTCACGGAGGCTCTCAATAAAAATCTACTCAAGCAACAGGGACCTCCAAAGCAGAAACGCAAGCAACCTCCACCCCACAACACAACCCAAATGGCACATAGCCCACAAACTCAGTATGCCACTCAACCACAGCCCGTGAGGCATAGCAAAGTACCCGACACTCTAGTCACAGGTGACTCTATAGTCAGGGCACACTGATGTTCCACTCACCAGGCTAAACAAGGAGAAAGTTATTGTCAGCTGCCTGTCGGGTGCCAGGATCTGCCAGATATTGCACGCACTCAGGTCACTCCACAACAAGTACAAATATGACTCTGTCATTGTCTATGTTGGTGTGAATGATTTGAGATGCACCTCCCTGGACTACATGACAAGAGACACGGAGGAGCTGTCCAATCTTGTAGCCCAGGCAGGTATGACCCTAGCCCTGAGTAGCATCCTGCCATGACCCAGAATGATACCACAGTACAAGGACAAAATGATTGACTTCAACAACTGACTACGCTTCTGGTGTCATTCAAAAGGAATCCAGTATCTGTCTGCCTGGGATGACATGATCAACAAACTACGATGCTTTGCCAGAGATGGCCTGCACCTGTCGCCCTTAGGATTCCAGATACTGGCTAAGGCTCTTGCCACCCCTATAGTGCCTTTTATAGGCAAGGTTCAAATCACAAATTCACCACCATAACAGGTACAAGCAAGCAAAATCTAAGGGTAATGCTACTCAATGCTATAAGTCTAAACCTCAAAATGCACTCACTCGAGGCACTCCTTAAAATGGAGAACATCGACATCTGTGCAATAACAGAGACCTGGTTCAAGGCTCCAGAGGGCACCCCTGCATTACCAGGCTATAATTCATACCACACCTTTCGGCCACCTAACCTGGACCAAAACACTAAAGGTGGAGGCGTGTCACTATTTATTAAGGATATCCACACCTCTAGGCTAGTTGCTCAGGATAATGCATCCGAGATTATCTAAGTGCAACTAACTCTGGGCAAGACAGCAATCCAAATTGTAGCTTGCTACAGATCCCCCACCATGCCCCAGGATTCCCACTTCTCATTTCTTGATACACTGGAAAATATTACGGTACAACCTAACACCCTAATAAGGGGCAATTTCAACTACCCCACCATTTACTGGGAAAACTACTCATATACCAATTCTTGTGCTCAACATTTTCTGGAATTCATAAATTCCAACGCCTTGGATCAACATATCCACACCACCACCAGGGGCAGCAATATCCTAGACCTGGTCATTACCAACATGGGCAATCGGTGTTCCACATCAGAGGTCAATTCCTCATTGGTCATATCCGACCACAAGCTAATAACCCTAGACATCCACATCCCACCCTCACCCCCCCCATTAGGGAAACCACTGTAAAATATTTCTCCAAAGCCAACTTCACGTTTCTTAAGAGAGAAGTGGCAAACTTCATGACACCCATGCTGACGGACAATAGCAGTACAACTGCTGAATCCTACACAGATGCACTTTATAAGCACTTACACGAGTGCATGGATTGTGCAATCCCTAACGGAACCAAGAAGCTAGCCTCCAAAAAAAGGAAGCCAATCTGGTGGGCCCCTGCCATACACAAACTCTGCAACAAAAGAAAGAAACTGTTGCCAAAAAAAAAAAAAAAAGAGTATAATCCCATGACTGGAGGAACTCCCTGGTCAGCCTCAGTAAGAAGCTGAGATCCCTCATAAAATCCTCCAAAGCTAGTTCCAAAAATAAAATCGCCACTGATTCTAAAGACAACCACAAAGTATTCAATAGCTATGTCAAGAATCTCAATGGCAACACTCAGATCTGGTCTGAGGTACATCACAATGACACTAAATATACAGAACCAACTGATATTGCCAACATCCTGGTAGATCGGTTCAGTGCTAACTTTATCCCTCTCTCACCCCTTAAAGGGCCCATCTCTATAACGGAAGAATGCATCCAAAGCCAAGAACACAACATCCATGGGACCTAACAACATCCCAGGCTGCGTTCTACATGAACTACAGAACAAAATGGCACCCCACCCAAGTACCATGTTCAATCATAGCATCACTTCAGACTTTGTGCCCACTGAATGGTGCACAGCAATGGTTATCCCACTCCACAAAGGTGGAGCCACCATGGACCCAGGGAACTGCCCCATTAGCCTGATGAGCCTGGTTTGCAAGGCTATGGAACGTTTCATCATGGAACTTATAAACAATGACACTGGTAATCCCCAAACTCTGGACCCTACCCAGTTTGGGTTTGTAAAAGGCAGATCATGTCACCTAAACCCGATAGGCTTCTTTGAAGCGGTCACCAAAGCCGTAGATGAGGGTAAGGTGGATCACACAGCCTATCTAGAGCTCACCAAGGCTTTCAACACCATCCCCCCACTCTGGAATTATAGATAAACTCATTAAACTAGGTATAAATCCCTATGTCACAAGATGGGTTGCCAACTGGGTCACTGACAAAACCCACACTGTGAAAGTAGCAGACTCTAAATCCAACTTCAGACAAGTGGAGTACCACAGGGTTCAGTCCTGGGTCCTCTTCTGTTTGGTATCTACTTCTCTGAAGTACAGGCTAACACAGAAGGCCTTTGGCTAACAACGTTCGCAGATGACTGCAAACTAAGAGCCATAATCAAAACTCCTAATGATGTGGACATCCTACAAAAGGGCCTCACTGAGACAGTTGCTGGTGTCAAAGTCATGGCCTCAAGCTCAATGCCAAAAAGTGCATCGTCATCCCTTTTGGTAAAAACTTTGTACCCATGAACTACCACATAGGCGGTAGTCTACTTAACACAGAAAGCGCGATAAGAAACCTTGGGACACAGGTGGACAGTAGTATCTCCTTTGATAATCACATCGCCACAGTAGTCAGGAAATCCTTCTACGTGTTACACCTCATCACAAAAAGGTTTCTCATCCAGGATAAAAGAGGTCATTGTTCCCCTCTACTCATCACTCATTACACCCATTACAGAGTACAACGCCCCTTTTGGTATTTACCTCACAACACATTTACAACTGGAAAGGCCACAGAAATACCTCACAAAGAGGATTACCGGCCTCAAACAGATGCCCTATGCAGACCATCTCAAAAAACTCCAGCTTTACTCTGTTGCATATCGCCTACTCAGAGGCAATCTCTGCCTAACATACAAAGCTATGTCAAACCCAGAGCTGTTGGACATGCTCCACCTGAAGAAATCTCAATCCTCTGAGCTACACGCTCTAGGGACCTAAACCTTGTCACCACAATAAACAGAACATGCTGCAGGGATAGATTCCTGTCCCACAGACTTCCCATACTCTGGAAGAAACTACCTATCTATATCAAACAAAGCTCCTCATTAGCACTCCAAGAAAAATCTTGGTGATTGGATGGGAGATAGGAAATTCGCCCGGGGATCACTTCTGTGGTTCTGCTTGACAGGGGCACAGGAAACAAAAAACACACGGTTGCTCTAAGGCCAATAGCCTAGTACCTACCTATGAACCTATAAAGTCACCTTTTCCAATAAAAACACAGTAGAAAGCACTCTAATATACTGTACCAGCCCAAAATTAATGTAAACATCGTTTCTCCACAGGAGTTTCAGTTATAGAATGCTTAAATCAACTTTTAAACTGTCAAACACAAAAGTGCACTCTCATTTAAAAGTACAGCAAAGTTGTCTGATGGTCAAAAAAACGCATATGCCTAGTTTAAATAATTTTCTTCAACAGGAAGGTAAATCTAAACATTAAAAATATTAGAAGGTTGATACCCAAAGGGACCTTATGTGCTCAGCAATGGAACAGCACAAGCTGACCGCTGACACCTGAAAACCCACAGATAAGCTTTTTTTTAGCAGCAGGAAAGCTCCAAAGGTTCTAGTACTCACCCTCACACCTGTCTTTTTAGTCAGCTCAGCTCGATCTAATGGTTTGGGTATGTGTAAGATGCCCTAAAAGCTTTGGAAGCTGGCTGGCTGTCATATGCTATACAGCTCAGGCTACTGCAATGGTGATGAAGATCATCATCTCTGATTTTGTCCCCCCTTCCTGAAAAACCCTACGGAGTATGCACAGTACATATCTTGGATGCCGCAAGCTAACAGAAGCTGGTGGAGAAGCACTAGAGTCCTTTTATAAAATGACATTATTTAGAAATTTTCTTAAATAATGTCATTGGAATTGTAGCAGTAATCCATGACTGGGCGTGGGCAATGCAGGTTTTACCTACAGCTGGCTTTGTTTAATCACTTAGGTTTCCTTCCTATGATCAAACCATGCCAAGCATGGATTAATCCTGCGTTACCCATACCCAGTTATGGATTATTGCTAAAAGAGAAAAAGAAGTTATATACTTAACCATAACGTTCCGTGTTTGTTGTCCATCTCGCTATTCATTCTTACTGGATGGGCTCAGAGCCGATCCTCGGCTCCGACTTGGACGAATATACTAGCTTGAAGTCTCTAACTTGGCTTGTGGCAGGAAGGTAGCCCATCATGCAGTGTTGTAATTCTCCAGATCTTGTTTGGTGCCAATTATAATTCCTGAAAACTACCAATGATGCAGCAGGTATAGAAACAACAAGGAAAAAATACAAAGGAGCTCCTTAGAAAGGAAGGAAAACCTCACCTCTAAGAGTCCTTGGCTGGGGGAAGGTTGGAGGGTCTTAAGAATGAATGACGAGATTGACAACAAACATGGAACGTTATGGTAACGACATAACTTCTTTATGTTATGTGTCCTATCTCGCCTTCATTCTTGCTGGATAGGACAGCATCCCTAGCACCTTTTCCCCGGGTGGCTCAAAGAACACATTTGAGCACAGTGGAACCAAAGGAGTACATAAAGGTAATGCAATTTGAGAGCCAATTTGAAAGGGTAATTTTTGAAACTGGCATGCCCTTTTTTGCTTCAGAAAAGGAAATGAACACGATCTGTTTTTCTGAAATCTTTAGTTCTATGCAGATAAAAACCTAAGCAGTCTATGCACATCCAATTGGTGAAGTTTGTACTCTGCCTTGTTGCTATGATTGGGAAAGAACACTGGGAGCTCAACAGACTGATTCAGATTGGTTTGGGAACAAACGTTTGGCACAAAGTATGGGTTAGTACATAGGGATACTCTATCTCTATGGAAAATCAGGTATGGTAGCTTGATAGATAGCCCTTGCAACTCTTGAGACTCTTCTGGCAGATGTAATGGCTACCAGGGGAATAGTTCTCCAAGAAAGGAATTTGAGATCAAAATACGACGACAGCTCGAAAGGAGATAAAGTTAGGTGAGCGAGGACAAAATTCAAATCCCATGGAGAAAGAGGCTCTTTAATGGGAGGTCTCAATAAACAAGTGCCTTTTAGAAACGTTTTACACAATTTGTGTGACATCAGGTTAGGAGTATATTCACTAATGTGGAAATTGGATATTGCAGCTAGCTGGACTCTAACTATAGCTGCAGCCAAGCCTTGCTGAAAAACTTCTGCAAGAGATCCCAAAACTGAACTGATTGGGGCAGAGAAAGGGTCAATGTTTTTCCCTTGTGCCCAGTAGGAGAACCTCTTCCATTTACTAGCATATAACTTTCTTATCGAAGCCTTGTGAATGGACACCAAAATGTGTTTTATTGCTGGTGTGAAGTCTTGAAGCCTAAGTTTGGAAGTGGAGCAGCCATGTTGTCAAATTGAGGGTTTGGAGAGCAGGATGAAGAGTTCTGGCCATATGAGTCAGAAGGTCTGGAACGGGGTCCAGAACCCAGAGTTTCTCTTGTAGGTGAGGCCAGAGAAAAGGGAACCAAATCTGACGAGGCCAGTATGGGGCAATGATAATCAGCCTGTTTCCCAAAAGTTTTGCTTTCTGGATGACTTTGGGTACGAGGGGAAAACATACAGAAGTCCTGAGGGCTAATTGTGAACAAGTGCATCTGTCAGAGTCTCCCCCAAAGGGGGGATTAGGGCAATGTAGCTGCTGCACTTGGCATTCATGGGAATGGCAAAAAGATTGCAAGGCTGGCCCCATTTTCGGAAGATCTCTTCCTCTATGTTTTGGTTTAGAGATCACTCATGAGGCATTAAAATCGATTTCCCCGGGATGTGCATTGCCATCAGAAAATGTTGGGAAAAAATAGCCCATTGCCATACTCTCAGTGCCTCTTGACAAAGGGGTTATGATCTGGTTCCTCCTTGTTTATGTACCAGACTACAAACATGTTGTCTGGCTGGATTACAATCGTTTCTAGTGGAAGAGACTCCTGGAGTGCCTGCAACGCTATGAGCACTGCTCTCGTCTCTAGGATATTGATGTGCAGATGGGCCTTATGTTCTTGCCATGTGCCTTGGACCGTCCTTCCCAGATAATGCGCCCCACCCTACCTGGGAGGCATCCATGGTCACTGTATCTACAGGTAGTTGTGGGACAAAGGGTCGTCCTATGGTCACCTGGTTGGACTGAAGCCACCACAGGAGATCGCTCTTGCATGAGACTGTGATCCTGACTAGGTGAGACATGGGAAGTTCTTGCAACGACCATTGAGCAAATAGAAGCCATTGAAAAATTCTCATACGCATTCTGGCTAGGGAAACAAAGACGATCATTTAAGCCATAGTCCCTACGAGTTTCAAAATTGTCTTTGCCTTCGCTTTGTTTCTGAGTGAAAGGTTGACTGTTGTCTGAGAACAGAAACCCTGTCCTGCAGAAATCGGGCCATCATGGAGATGGTGTAGAGATCTGAGTCTATGAATGTAATATATTGACAGGGCAACAAGGCAGATTTTTTTAAACTGAATGTGATCCATAACTGGGAGAAAGTTTGAAGAGTGGTGCCCCTCGCCCGTTGAAGTAGTTGCTTGGTGGTGGCAGTAAGGAGCCAGTCATCTAGATACGGAAACACTTGGAATCCCAGACATCGCAAGTGAGCCGTGACTACTGTCATGCATTTGGTGAACACTCTGGGGGCTGTAGTGAGACCAGAGGGCAGAGCTCGAAACTGATAATGACTGGCTCCCAGCTGGAAGCGTAAGTGACTCCTTGATGCTCTGACCATTTTTATGTGGTATTATGCATCCTGGAGGTCTATTGATCACACCCAATTGTCTTTCCCTAAAAAGGGAAGAATCGACTGCAGTGTCACCATTCGGACTTGGACTTCTTCACAGATTTGTTTAGCTTGCTGAGATCCAAAATGGGTCTCAAATCCAGTTCCTTTTGGCACTAAAAAGAATCTTGAGTAAGTTCTGAATCCTATTTGGTCTGCAGGGACTTCTTGGATGACTTGTCTAGCAACTTTTGAATTTCTACAGTTGCTTGTTCCCTCCGACTGGGTGGAACATCTGGGATTGTTTTGATGTGGGGCAGGATGGCAAAAGGGAATGGAATAGCCTTTGGATATTATACTTTGTACCCACTTGTCTCTTGTGATATCTCGCCAGGCTTCTGAATGCAAAGAAACACGCCCCGGACTACCTCCAGAGTAGACCAGACAGGCCTCCTTTCAGGAGAGCTGCTAGGGCCGGCCACGAAAGGAATCGCGGTCACCCTGGTTTTGCAGATCCCCTCTGCTACTAGGACGGCGTCTACCATTACTGCCTCCCCCCTCTGCCTCTGGGGAAGGAGTCACCTTGTGCGTTTTGAAAAACTCCCTGGGATCTTGTGAACCACATTTTTCCACTCTTTTGACCTTCAGGATAAGGTCTTGAAGGAACGGAAAAATGTACCCCAATGGCAGAGAGAGTTTTCCCTTCCTGCTCACATCTGGTGAGTGTGTCCTTGACTTTAGGTCCAAAAAGTGAGGAACCATCAAAAGGGGCATTGGTAAAGGTAGACTTGAAGGGCTCCGCAAATTTGCACAAGCGCATCCAGGAGTGCCACCTCAGGGAAACTCCGGAACCAGCTGCCCTGCTCGCTCCATCTGCAGCACAGGATATTAGCCTCATGGAGAAGTTAATGATAGAATTTAAGGTAGTGACCTTTTCTGACATCCCCGCAACCAATGAACCTTGGAGAGTATCTCCTAACTCCTTCAGGAGATCTCTTTGTAACCTCGTAAAGTGTGAAAATAGTTCAGCGATCCAAGGGAAACCGTCACTGATGAAAAAACACGCTTCCCTTATCTGTCCATCTTCCGGGAGTCCTTGTTCGGTGGATGGACAGAAGATGTTTCAGAAAGTTCCTTCTTGATGGCTGCTGCCACCACCATAGCATCTACAGGGACGCCTTTCATGAGAAATTCTTTTTCCGCAGGTGCTGACAAGAACTTATTTGGCCTCCGAGGGACTGGTTCCATAGTGTCTGGTGACTTCCACACCTTTCGACTAACCAAGTCCAGTAGCTCATTGAAAGGTGGAGACACCCAGGAGGCTGAAGGTTGAGATCCAAAAGCCCTCAGGTACACAGACTCCTCATCAGAAGGGTTGATGGATTTCCAGCCGGCTGTTTCAGGATCTCTAGGATATCTGCGAAGGAGATATCTTCAGAGGATGACCTTGGGGACCCTTCTGACTCCTCGAGGTCAGTATCAGAGGTGATGGATTCGTCAGGGGAGTTGATATGCTTTCTCTTGCATGTTCTCTTTAGAGGGGCCTCCTCAGAAGGGTATTCTGGGGAGGTCTCGGAAGAGTGGGGCTCACCCAATGGGGCTCCCTGAGGCTCTGGATCTCTGCTGTCCTGTGGATGGGGTGGTGCCGAGACAGACGCCAGTGCCTTGGGGGGAAGAATACCAGTATCCTTGTGTAGAGCTGCAGGAGGGGACAGCACACTTCTCCTCAGCTCGAAGGCAGATCTCCCCAGCTCAGAGGACACCTCTGGTTCTGATGAAACAGAGGGAATACCCAGCTTCAAAGAGATCATCTCTGAGGCTGATGTAGGAGCCGAGCTCAGACGAGCTGAAGCTCCAAGAGATAAACTCGGAACTGAAGAAACTCTGGTCCGAGGGCCCCCCCTGGAGCAGACTGGAGAGCTTTGGCCCCTAGACACTCGGACGGCACAGACAGAATCTGAGCAGGTATTGGTTCCGAAATCTCCAGAAGGGTTCTTGGAACCTAAGAATCTACAGCAAGCGGTACCTGGCATTCCGGCTCCGAAAATCCAGCTTGGCTTGGAGGAGGAATCATGGTGGATGCAATAGTCATAGTCTTAGCTGGCTCCGGAACAGATTGGGTCAGAGCCAAAAACAATTTAGCTAGTGCCAGCGACTTCAAAAGTCTGCACACCACCCTGTCCATGTCATCATCCAATAAGCTCCAAGAGGACCTGGAGGATAGGGCTGGTGAGAGAGACCTCTCCAAAATGGGAGATCTCAATGTGGGGGGAGACTGGTAACAAGTCAGTGGACTGGCTCCTAAGAACAGTCTCTTTCGGCTCCGAAGGCCCTGGAGCCAAAGGACTAGATTTGTCCAAGTCAATGATCTTAGTCTGTTCCGAGGGTTGTGGAGCCGAGGAGCTCGATCCATCAGAAGTTTTAGCTGCGGCTCCAACTGAGCCGAAGAAGCTGGAGATGGCCGTTTTGAAAACTTGTCACTCTTAGACGAAAGGGATCTACAGGAAGAGGAAGTGCTATGTACAGCCTCCTCAAAGGAAGGTTTCAGGAGTCCTTTGAGTATAAGCTTATTCTTTTTCCTGCAGAACATGGGAGCTAAAGAAGTGACAAAAGGTACAAGTTGCCTGGAGGTCAATGGCTCCCAAACAATAGACACAAATGTTATGCCCATCAGTGATGGACATCTTCCGAGAGCATTTTTGACACTTTTTGAACTCTGAAGGCTTGGGTTCCTTTTCTTTGGTCTCCTTAGACATTTTAGGAAACCAAACTAGAAAATCACAGGTAAAGCTTGACACACCTTTAGAAACTAACACACAAAATTTTTTTTTTGTCTGAAACAGTATTACCATGCTATAAAACACTATAAACACATCTACAAGATAGGAATAAGGAGAACAACTCTCCCCTGTAAATTAAACGGGCACTAGGCAAAATTAGCTAACTGAAATGAGCTAATATTAAGGATAAAGCTACCTTAGCACTAAAGTACGCCACTACCAAAAATGTGAATAAAACAAAAAGGCCTTGCGACTAACAACGGCCACCAAAAGCACACACAGGAAGATGAACAGAACTCGAAAGCACAGCACACAGTTAAACTACAGAAAAAAATAGTAACTAACAACTACTAAGCAATTATTCTTCTTTCGGCTTTTTCACGGTTAGGAGATGCCACAACATCTGTTCATGATTGGCAGTGGAGTTTTACGGTGTTGAGTTGCCCAACCTTCCACGGAAGGCACACACACTCATGCCTACGGCCAATTTGGAGTATCCAATCGACTTACAGCATGTCTTTGGGATGTTTGAGGAAAACAATGCACTTGGAAGAAACCCACGTGACCACAGGGAGGACATGCAGACTCCACATAGAAGGCACCCCAGCTGAGGATCGAACCGGAAAACCTCTTGCTGTGAGGCGGCAACAATAGCTTAATAAATGGAAAAAAGCTTTTTTTAAAGGACTTGGCCACAGCCAAAAAGAGAAGCATCCGAACTCAAAGTGGCAAACGAGATCTGGGGAATTACACCACTGCATGATGGGATACCTTCCTGCCACGAGCCAAGTTAGAGACCTCAAGCTAGTATATTTGGCAGAGTCAGAGTCAAGGATCAGCTCTGAACCCATCCAGTAAGAATGAAGGCAAGATAGGACAACAGAACATTATTCTTTATGTTCTGAGAGGTAATGTGTAGTGGGATTTATTAGTTTAAAAAAGTTAAACAAGGTTAGTATACATATATATATATATATATATATATATATATATATATATATATATATATATAAAACATTTTTTTTATATTTCAAACATTATACTTCAATATGGAGCTTGGAGCTGTATTCAATATTAAGTCATAGTGAGTTAATGCAAGTACCACTGTTAAAAGACTTTTTGTTGAATATAGTAATGGAATGCACTTAACACAATCTCAGAAATGGCATTCGTAGCAGACTTGTACTATACATCATTACACTACTGAAACTATGTTCGAGTAGACTTGTACTATACATCATTACACTATTGAAACTATGTTCAAGGTGCACCAACCATAATTATGTTCTTAATGTGTCACACTTTTTAAATTATACATTGGAATGCACACATATGTAGCTTTAAAATGTAAGAATAGAAAAGGTTGAATTAAAAAAAAATAGATGAAATCAAACTTTGAAAAGCATTTCCACCACAGAATTTAAACTGAATACTTCTAATCAGTAGAGAACACAATATGTGAAATTGACACACAGTGGCAAGAGCTAACCCGAGGTATGCTGATAGGTTTTGTACTACCGAGCCCAAGGATGGACAAGAGTTACATAAATCCTCAAGACAAGGGTTCACACAAAAGGGATGTAAAGGTACTGCTAGGAAACTCGCAGACAAAAGAAGGAGCAAGTAAGAATAAATGTACTTGTATATAACTGCTACAGTACTCTGTTTTCTTTACTGACTTCTCTACTCTGGTTAACAAAATTTAAATAAATAAAGCTAGCAAATTGTTCCACTGAACACATTCCAAAGAAAAATTTGTGAAAGAGCAGTATTTCAAAATTAAAACTACAACCTGCTGCTTAAATTTAACAGTTTCTGTCTACTATTTTGTTCCACTAACTCCTTATGAATTTTTACTGATCACTATAAATACCACTAAACAACAGATGTTTTACTCAAAACTGTGCAAGTCCCTTTATTAGATACATAACTTTCAGTTATTTAAATTTCAGATGAAACAATACCTCATTGGCATTCCTCCTCTACATCCTTCCCTATTCTCTAATATGCTATATTTTCCGGATACTATTTATAGGTCACTGACTTCACATTTTAAGCATAATTGATCGGAAATACTCATTTTATGTAATTTTCACTGGTCCAGTGAACTTAACACAATCTCAAAAATGTCATTCTTTAAAGATATTACAAGTTAAACTACATGTAGTAGACGTGTACTATACATCTGTATAATATTTCAAGCTTACCTACCTGTATTTATTTATACATTGTCCTTACAGTGCTTTTCCCAAAATGTATTTTTCATGTTACTTAATCTAATTCCTATACAATATTAATTGTTGCTGGTACGTTTCATTCTGCACTTCAAATGAAAAGTGGCCAGCTGGACTTTCCCAGTAAACAAATGTAAATAAATAAATAGAGCTCACTAAAGCAGGCAAGATACATAACAGAATGAATACAGGACACACATACTCAATAAATCAATATTTTAATTAGCTTATAACAACAACGAAACTCAGTATTATCCCTGTTGTATCTTGTCACCAACATTCACAGTAACACACATCTTGATAAAATTCCAGATGGTGTCACACAATCAGTCACTGGAATGCAAGCAAAATATATTTTAAGAAATTAATTCATATTACATTATTTCAAACTACAGTAATTTTATAAAAATATATTGTGCATCTTTCTGAACATTCACAAAATCCATGGAATTCAAGCAATGTTGTAAGTGGATTTAGCCACCTGTGGATCTATGCTCTAAAAAGGTGTAAGACATTTTCAAGTTTCTTATAAGAGAAAATCTGTGGTTTACAAGACCAACCTAGTGTTACAAAGAACAGCTGAGATTTCTTTAAGTGTTCCCCACATGAGCAATTTTAATACATATGAATACCTTTAAAGAATATGTAACTGTAGACTATGAATCATGCCACAATTATAAAGCACCAAGCATGTATTTAGTACTTGCACATGGAAACCTCTTCATAAGAATTTACTCAGAAAAATTACCTGAAGAGCAAATAAACTGAAAATGCTGAACACTATGTTAAGCACCATTTATGACTCAGTGGGGTCCGTAGCTGCACAGGTGTGCCTCACTTAAGTGGCCTTAGATGAATGGGAAAACAGCAAGTGGGAGACTGAAGTGTGTGGTAGCAGGTAATGTGCCTGGGTCAGACATAACCACAGTAACTCAATCTTACCCCAAACATTCTTACACATGAAAAAAGTCAATGAGATGGTATTAAATCTGAAACTAAAATGCTTCTTGAAACTGCAATATCTCCAATGACTCTTTCTGGAAAGGGTCACTGTGTCCAGTGAAATTACCTGGTAAACATAATGTAAATAAATAAATAAAAAAAAATCACTAAAGCCACCAATTCAAGAATAATCTGCAGTATCCTTAGATGTAATGTTGCCAGCTGCGGCTGCAGTACAGATCACACCAACAACATAGTTGAACCAGTCAGACAGAATAACAAAAAACAGTGTAAGTGCATTAAAATCTTTTAAAAGTTAACAAAGCAAATACTGGGATTTCTTCTACAGAAAGTGTAAACATTTTTTTCAATTACTGTGGCAATATTAAAAAGTACACAGCTTACCAACTAGGATATAAAGAAACCAGGAAAGCAAAGTCACTGATACAAAGTCTGCCTCTGCGTGCAATACTACTTACTTTCTGACTCACCCAGTTAAAGCTGGTACAGCACCAGTTTGAAAGGATGGCTATCGCACAATGCCAGTTTGGGAAAAGAAATATTCAGGATTGCCATGTCAGTATAAAGTGTTATCAAATCCAGGCTGTAAAATAAGACAGTGGTATTCTATGAAGGTATGTAGGAATTGCAGGTTAGCCACTCTGCACAGGCCATAGTACCTGTACACACATGTGCCTACAGACTTGTAAACAGCTGTCTGCTAGTACTGTAGTGACAAAACTGAATGAAAATAAATGTTTAAACAAAAAAGAAATCTGAAGAATTTCATGGTTTTGCATAGTACTTTAAAGGCAAGGAATGAGTATGATGTTCCACGTTTAAAAATGACAGCCACAAATGAAGGATTCCAGCAGATATAACAGTCTCAGAATGGAAACCACTATTAACGAAGTCCTAACTACACATAAAGACAAACCCACTGACAGACTCAGACTGCCTGGAGCAAATGATTCCAATGTCCTGATTTGAGCAGAACTAAAGCTACCAACAGATACACATCCCAAATCCCAACCTGCAAGACTCAGTAACTGCATAAAAGGATTTTGCTGGCCTTAGTACTTTTGTTAGAATGGCACCCTTGCGTACCCAGTGTCACCTGCTAGATAATAAGGCTCTGGCTGCCACCATGTGTAAATAAGCACTGCGAATGTAGAAGACTGTCCAGCCTGGAGAACAGAATCAATTGTTTATTAGAAGCCTAGTGTATCGCAAAATCAAACATCAGATTGAATTGCTTTTACAGTGTGACTGAAGAATAAGCTAGTAACAGGCACATGTCCACATAAAAGTGAACAGCAACTAGAAAACATCCATGCTGTCACTAGAAACAACCACATGGAATGATGAGTCTCAGATTTTATGAGATGCCTAGGAATCCATGAAGCCAAATGAAGCCAGTCCATCCCCCACACATAGATAGCCCAGTGAATTAAAGACTTGGGGGGGGGGGGGTTCAACAAAATCTGGAATAACTAAATGGGAAAGTCTACCATAATGCGCTTTCACCTTATAATCGCAAAGCACCCTGCTCACAAAATACCTTGACCAAAACCATCTTCCTCTCTTTTGCAGAGGAAATTGCTCCATCACAACTAGCTAAATTAAATTCAGGATCTCTATATCTAGAATCAAAACAGGAAATTTAGAGATAATTTTAATAAAACAGGATGGTATATATCTGTCTTCTGGATCTAAAAAAGAAAAAGGTCAAACGCTGCTGACAGCAGTGGTAATCTACTCTGCCTGTACCTAGATATACAAAATACTCCTGGCATGGAAGTACTCTGCTATCAGATACTTAAGACAGGCTCCTAAAGATGACATTATAACTGCGGTGGTGGTGCTGCGGTTGCATTGTCGCCTCACAGTTAGACGTTGCCCGTTCGATTCTCAGTTAGAGCGTCTTCTGTGTGGCGATATGCGTAAATGGGCATTCCTTTGTTGAAGGTTGTGCGTTAGGCCCTGCAAGCCAGCATGTAAAAATCTACTGCCAATCATTAGCGGACCGGAGTTCTGCTGTGGCGACCCCTAACCGGGAAAAGCCGAAAGACACAAACTATGACTGCCCATATAATATGGCGCAGGTCTGTGGACCATGCCAGTGTTCCTTGGTTCTGTGTTGAGGTATTTTTCAACACAAACTCCATTTCCTTCCTCTAAGAGGAATATTGAACTTTTCTTAAACAGAACATCACAAAAATGTTCCCATTTCATTACCCATCTATTTTACAAAGGCTACTCCACATCATTTTATAATGATAAAAATGATGTCAGAGCTTGTTTGAAAGTTACCAGTAGGAACTTCTGTAGAAAGGTGGATAATGTTATTAGTAGACTTAAAGAACTCCATTCCTGGAGCTATCCTTTAATAAAAAGCAAAATAAAAATATACATAGATGCTCATGAAACAATACAGAATGGATATTTTATATATATATATATATATATATATATATATATATATATATATATATATATATATATATATATATATTTTTTTTTTAAACCAAAAAATACACTGTACTGAACAAGTTGCTCAGTCTGAACAAACATCTAGACAGCAAACATGTACCTTTACTATCTCCAAGAATCATCAGTGTGCTATAGCTAAACAATCCAAGAATGAACCACTGATTACATAAAATTACATAGTTCTTTGATGTCTCAAAAGGAAGTCCCAGGGAAAATGTACTAATGGAAATACTACCCAAAAGGTGCCACTCATCCAGCTAAATTATACACGTATTTCAATTTCAGAATGTTACAGAAGCAACCTGAGTAATAAATTTCGGAAACTGTTTCAAATACTGTATCTAGAACAAAGGATGGAGGCTGCCAGCATTACATAAGAGTGTAAGTAAAGAAGATACCCTGCAGAGCATCTCTGTCAAAAGAAGCTTACCTATTAAACATAAGTGTCTCATGGAGATGCACACTGGCAACAGAAACCATCCCTGTCACGGACATGTTATGATACCATGAGCTGTGGAAGTCACTTCTCTCTAAAAGAGTGCCCCTTTTCTCTTTACTGTATTGGAAAGAGGACTGAATGCCTCTGGGTGGTTGACAGCAATTGAGTCAGCCCACTTAGGTAAACGCTTGGACATCTACTTCCTTCTGCTACATGCTGTAAAGGAGACAATCAATGGCAATTCTTAAGAATATGCTTCATTCCTGAAAAATGAAATCTTAAAATGCTGATAACGTGAAGAAAATGTTCATCATAGTCTCCATTTTTCAGGGGAAAACAAGACTAAGTATGCAAACTAATTAACTGAAACTTCAAGGACAACTTTTAAACAGAAAATCTAGCGGACTCTAAAACAGTCTTAACCCTAATCCCTAGTCACCATTTTCAGTTAAAAGGGGAAAACTAGGAAATAAACTGATTCAATGAAACTTCAGAACAAAGTAAAAAATACAGCTTATGAAAGGCCAGATATACATCTTTGTTCATAAGAGCCAGAGTCTTGTTTTTAAGGAAGCAAAACTGTAGGGTTGATGCCAGGGATGCAACAATTCTTCATCATCAAATTCAGATACTAAAGTGTGCAGGATTCTTATCATAACAAGACTTTACCAGAACTTAGGGTAGGAAAGAAAACAAACAGGAATCATATGCAAAAAGGTTATTCCTTTCGAGGGAAAAATCACTACCTCCTCAGTCAGTTGCAGGAAGTAAAACCAATAAAGTACCGCACTCTCTGGTTTTAAAAGGTTAATCTGTAGGCTTAAACATACAAATAGCACCTGAATGTACAATTTCGGAAAATGTTATTTCTAACGGAAGAGCAACATAACAGCACTAGCTGAATGTATAAATGCTAGGCAAAAATAAGCAGTTTCTTAAGCAGGCTATGCAGCATATGTGATAAGTAAGTAAACTAGGCAAGCAATTGCTTATCAGCTATCAAAAAAATGACATTGCTAGCTAAAATCCACATGAAGCACAGAGATATTGTCTTAGGGCATCACCTACTCCAGTGGTTCCCAAACTTTTACGATTCTCATCTCCCTTGCTGAATCCAGGTTTTCCCAAGGCGTACTCCCCCCCCCCCGCGGCGGGCATAAAGTGCATATTTCATGTATTTACTTATTTGACATTTGTTTAACGAGGCTGCCCGACTGGACTAGGCGACCTGGGGAGAAAAGCTCAAAAGTACAACAAAAAGACAATTACCAAAAAAAGTGTACATTCTGCTTAACAGCACAATACTGGTCGACTATGGTTGAGAGGTAAGCAAACCTAATGGCAACCTTATTAACTAAGTTTATAAGAGCAATATTTAAAATCTGTCCCTATTTGGCTCTGTCCAGCATACCTCTCAACTGTATAGATTTTTGCAGAATGTCCAGATTTTTGCCTCATATTTTTGGTCTTTTTCTCAAAATTGTTGTTTTCTGACAAATCAGTGGCAGATCACTGAGGCTAAAGTCAGAAAATAATGACAGTTGAGTTTCATACTTCATACCCTTCAGAAAATTCATGCTAATGCAACACCTGCATTTCTATCAACTTACTAAGTTTGTGAGAGCAGTACTTAAGTGTCCCTATTCTGTGCCTTTGTCCAGATTTCTTGATCTAAGAGGGTGAGAGGTATGTCTCGTCCAGTGGTATGGTCCAGACTTGCACAGACCTCATTGCTGCTGCTGCCAGGGATCACTCTCACTCTCTCCCCCTGTGACAGACAGACACACACAGTCTCTTTTGCATTCATGCACGCATTCACTCACACACATCGCTCTCACACATAGTCACTCACTCCATCCGTACCTGCATTCACTCACACATCACTCTTACTCTCCCACACAGAGTCACTTCCTCATTCAGACCTGCATTCACTCACACATCGCGCTCACTCTCTCCTGATCAAACACACACACAGTCACTTCCTCATTCATACCTGCATTCATTCACACAGCATTCTGTCTGTCACACCCACATGCCACACACCCACTTAGGCATTCATTCATACATCGCTCTCACTCTTCCGATCTCATACACACACAGTCACTTCCTCATTCATACCTGCATTCATTCACACACACACAGCCACTTCCTCATTCATACCTTCATTCACTCACACATCGCTCTCACTCTCCCGATCTCACAGTCACTTCTTCATTCATTCCTGCATTCATTCACACATCGCTCTCACTCTCCCGATCTCTCTCACACACACACACACACACACTTTTGCTTTCATGCACGCATTCACTCACACACGCAGGCAAACACACACACTCTCATACAGGCATTCACTTACCTGACGGCCCAGTTCCAAGTGCTCCACGGCCCGGTGCTGGTCCGCAGCCTGGTGGTTGGGGACCGCTGCTATACTTGATTCCAGTTCTGCTAAAAAGCTACAGTGTAGGTCTAGACTTAGCTTGCCGCAAACTAATAAGCTTAACTGCAAATTGTTCGCTGTTTATTTTGCACCTAAGCTTATTAGTTCACGGCACCCCTGTGAGGAATCCGCAGCTCCCCAGGGCACCGCAGCACACACTTTGGGAACCCCTGACCTAGTCACTTTTCCATGATAAAAATGCAGAATGCATTTATGGGCATCTCTCCAAAACTCACCACACTTTCTGCTAGAGGCGATACGGCACTGTCTGCTGGTTGCACATAACCGACTGGTTCTCATAGTAGTACACGTTTAGAAAATAAACTTATCTTTTAAGGGCTTGCATGGCACAAATAACTCAAAAGAACAGATGAGCTTGTCCTGTTCTATTCAAAGTGCATGTCCTGGCTCTCCAAAGGGTCACCAGACGTTAGCAGCCATAATGCACCTAGGGGAAGGATGCAATCCAAAAAAAGACAGCAGATCTGCAAACACTCTGACACAGCAACAGAAATTTAGAAAATACTATCATGAATGTGCAGATATATGCAGGAAAACTAGATGGAATGTGAAGAGCAACATAAGAATTAGGCCCAACAGAAACAGTAGCGCGCATTCTACCAGAACATTTAAGGCTTAAAATGGGGCATAGCGCAAAGAACAAGACAGACCACCACCAAACATTATAAAAAGGGCTGCTCGGCTTTTGGTATCCTTAATGATGGAACAATTCAAAGGACTCTTGCACAGAGGTGGTGAAATGAGACAGAAGGCAAGCTGTGTGATTCTCATCTATAAAGGCAGAGAATAACTCAGAAAACTACAGGTCAATGAATCTGACTTCAATGATTGGAAAAAAGATGCAAGAGGTCAGGGACACTAACTTATCCTTCAATAATATGGCATATTAGTCCGGCTTTTCTCCTGCCAGGAACTGAAATACCTGAAAAACTTGGAACTTCTTGACAAAAGCAAAAACAAAAGACAGGCACCATGGACATTCAGGGAAAATAAATGGGCTTGCACAAGTTCAAGAAAAGCCTTGCAAGAAGGCAAGTAGTTCTACTTTTATTCAAAAAGTTAACTGCTGTTCAAGCAAGGTGGATAACTACTTCAAAAATGCAATGCAGTAACAGGGACAAATTACGTGAAATTAGATGTCAACTATATTTAAAGAAACACTCAAAGCTAAACAAAATGAAATAGAACTTCAAGAGAAATAAGCAGCAAAATAAATTAGATTACTTGGAAATAAATCCAGAGATCAAAATAACAGTTTGAATATAAAAAATGAAGACTTGTATTCCAAACTCCCCAGAAGTTATAAGATGAACTGTAGAAATCATCTGAAGAAACAAGGACCTAAGCATGGCAATGAATCTGTATTCAAAACAAATAAAAAAATAGTTGCTTAACACTTGTAAGGAAAAGAGAGGTATAAGATAAGTTTGAAAATAAAAATATTGCCTAACTTTTCCAAAAGGGATACTCAAGACAGACAAAAAGATGTATCCAGCCAGAACAGTAGTTCATAAAACAGAATATGGTTTTATTTACCTACTAACAACTATATAGAGAGGATAGAGAATTTACTGCAAAACAGATGAGAAAGTAACTTCCTGAACGAATAAAATATTGGAAAATCTTCAAAACAAAGAGTTTTAAGAGCGAACAATCCAAAAACTCTAAAATGGTAGTAAAACAGAAAACACAAGCAAGACAGGATCTTCTCCTGTACATAATTCTCCCTTTGAAGAATTTAGGAAGACCACAAGTTTTTACAAATAGGATTCCATTGAAAAAATAGTACAGATGAGAAATGAGAAACATAACAGAAAGAAGTAATACAGTGAACCTTTCCAAGATGACAACTGAATTATGTAGACTTAAATGATCCATGTGACAACAACTGGAGAAGAAGGGATATGTATGAGGGACAGAAGAGGAGAAAATGCAGAAAAGGGAAAACACATATTTAGTACATCATACATTTGAAAATAAATTTTTCTCATTTAAAGTTCCTTCTGACTCTCAGACCTAGGTAGGTCAATCTATCCTGCTGTTTGTCAGGAATGCCATACTTAATTATCTGACTTCTGGAATGCATTGATGAGTTAATGTGCTTTAGTGTCATTACTTTTAATGACGACAGGTGGTGGCAGGAGTGTATAGTATTATTTATTTATTTATTTTTTTACAGTTACAGGTCTTAAGTATTAGTTTTTCTATGAAATGTTACATTTTATATATTCAGCAGCATCTGAGATTCTGTTATTATCTGTGATTTTTTTTATCACAGGGACTGCTAATTCAGCATATTCAAAAGCAACTTAAAATTGTATGAAAATCCAACTACACTTGGACAGTTTGCAATATGTCTAAGAAAAGCAATCTACCATTCCTACCTGCCATGCAAGTATTCAAATACATTTATTTAATGTATATAGGAAACGACAGATGTGTGTCATTTTATTATACTTCAGCTTGATATATTACATTTCCTTAAAATTAATACAACTGGCAGGAAAGTAATGTATTAGTATTTTAACGTACAGGTTGTAAATACTAGTCTTTCTTTAAATTGCTAAAGATAAAAAAATAGTTTCCATTCAGTTGACCAAGAGGATGAGTTAATTAGCTTCTAAATGTCTAAACATAATTGGCTGGGATCACTTTTTAGCTTAGACAGTATGGGACTGTAGTTTTTTGTGCAAGACCACTGGGCACTTCAATAGTGAGTTTTCCCCTTTTCCCATTGTTATGTGACCATGGAGTTAGTATACAAGTTTGGTGTGGCATAGGAGAGCTTTCCTCCATTTTCAGTCTTAAACAGTGGGGGTTCATTAAGAGATCTGTATAAGAAATTAATGGTGCTGATAATAAAGAACCAGTTTAAAAATGGTGGGGTTCATGAAAAGATCTGTACAGGAAATTAACTTGCTGATAATAAAGAATATGTTTAATGGACTGATAATGAATACCAAGGTGTCAACATTAAATAATGAACTACTCGACAGGAATCAAAACTTACTTTCTAAACACATGCATACCACATTTTACAATTTATATACATAATACAAATATGGGTATAATTGCATTGGATTAGCAAAATGCTTATAATATTAGAAAGTTGTTTGGAGATGGTACACACAGGACTTAATCAACATAACAAAAGGTTACCGAGCAGTATGGGAAAAATGATTGCAGGAATAGATTCGTCAAAATTAATATCAATGAGGAACAAGGAGAGCTGTCAAAGTACCAGCAAGATCCAAATGCAGGAAGAAACCAAGCTTAGGCTATAAGTAGCCAAATGGGATTTTATAAATTCCCAACTCAGACTGAAGAGTAAATTAGACGGTGGATGATACAGAGGTAACCAACAGGAGGATAAAGCACAATCTATTTTTTTTCTTCTTAGAAAACTGGATAAATATCACATCCTACAAAAAGAAATGTGATTTTTACAATGATATAAAGTGAAGAGGGGCAAACTGAATTGTTACAAGAGACAAAACTACAAATACAAGGTACAAATTAAAAACAGAAGACTATAATTTAATATAAAAAGCCCATAAAGCAGGAGGTGGGAAAATAATGTAGCAATTATACCTAAAAGGGGCTGTGGCCATAAATGAAAATGTGACTAAGACTGAATATGGTTAGGCAAAATAAGCATGTGGCATGGGGAATTGCAACTTTATATGCCCCAAACAAAAATAGAGAGTTATGTATTTACCATAACGTTCCATGTGAGTTGTTCATCTCACTTTCATTCTTTACTGGTGGGTTCAGAGCTGATCCCTTGGCTCCAAAGTCGGCACCTACTGCAAAGCTCGAGGATTTCAAGTAGCTTGAGGCCAAGTCCCTATCCCATGATGCACCCTGAGTTACCTCAGATCTTGTTTGCTGCGTAAAATAATACCATATGCCATTCTATGACTCCATAAGACAGAAAGTATAGAAATGTTGAGTGACCAGGAAGGATCTAGCATCTCGGTCTTCTGAAAGCCGAGGAGGGGGTAGGAGGGAGGGACATAAGAATGAAGGCGAGATGAACAACTCACATGGAATGTTATGGTAAGTACATAACTTCTTTATGTGAAGTTGTTCTCTCGCCATTCATTCTTTACTGATGGGTAGCGTTCCAAGCACCATCAACCTCGGGTGGCTCACAGGAGTATATTTCTCAGGACCGTTGATCCAAAGGAGGTCCTGTCAACTTTGTAATGAGTGATAAAGGTATGAGGTTTAGACCAAGTGGCTGCTATGCATGAATGTGCAGATATATGCAGGAAAACTAGATGGAATGTGAAGAGCAACATAAGAATTAGGCCTAACAGAAACAGTAGCGTGCATTCTACCAGAACATTTAAGGCTTAAAATGGGGCATAGCACAGAGAACAAGACAGACCACCACCAAAAAGGAAGTCTGTCAGAAAAGGCAGATGATGTATAAACTGTCCTGGTTGAGTGAGCTTTAATTTTATGCTGCAAGGGCATATTGGCAGCTGAATAAGCAAAGGTGATGCAATCAGATAATCATTTAGACAGAATTGTTTTAGCCACTGGCATACCCCTCTTGGAATCTGAAAATGAAACAAAAAAGCTGGTCTGATTTCCTGAAATCTTTTGTTGTATCCAAATAAAATCTGAGCTGTCTGTGAACATCAAGTTTGTGCAGCATGTACTCTAAATTGTTGGAATGGTTGGGGAAGAAAACTGGCAAATCAATAATTTGGTTGAGATTAGTTTCAGTACAAACTTTGGGGAAGAAAGAGGGGTTTGTTCGAAGTGAGACTCTGTCAGCATGGAAAATCAAATAAGGAGGCTTAATGGATAACGCCTGAAGCTCTGACACTCTGCGGGCAGAAGTAATACCCACTAAAAAGATGGTTTTCCATGACAAAAATTTGAGGTCACATGAGGAAGCTGGTTCAAATGGTGGAAGAATTATACTGGAAAGCATAAAAGTTAGAAACCATGGAGAATAGGGAGATTTCATAGGTGGTCTAATATGAAAGGTCCCCTTGAGAAAGGCTTTTGATAATTTGTGTGACATAATACTCAATCCTTCAAATCCCAGATGAAAGTTAGAAATGACAGCTAGTTGAACACGAACTGTTTCTGCTGCAGCTCCTTTACTGAATATCATGGTTAAGAAATCTAGAATAGAGGCCATAGGGCATGGCAAGGATCAATACTGTTTTTAGAGGCCCATATAGAAAAATGTTTCTATTTGCTGAGGTACAGCTTCCTCGTAGAAAATTTATGAGATGATAGGAGAATTTGCATCATCTCACTGTAATGGTTATGGATCCTGGCTATGATGGGAATTGGAGCAGCCAAGCTGTCAGCTTCAGGGACTGCAGAGAGGGATGAAGTTCCCCCGACAAGTGCGTCAGAAGGTCTGGAACTGGGTCTAGAATCCAGGGGTCCTCCAAAAGATGAAGCTGAAGGAGGGGAACCAAAACTGACAAGGCCAATAGGGAGCAATTAGAATGATGGTCCTTCCCAGGACTTTGGCTTTCTGTAATACCTTGGGTATCAACAGGATTGGTGGGAATGCATAGAAAAGACCCTTAGGGCTTCTCCTGGAGGGGGAATCAGGGCAAAGTAGCTTCTGCATTTGGTGTTCATGTGACTGGCAAAAAGGCTACAGCAAGGCTATCCCTACCTGCAGAAAATCATGTCTGCTATTTCAGTCTTGAGGGACCACTCATGGGGCAACAAAATTGATCCGCTCAACTTGTCTGCTATCATGTTGGATTTCCCCAGGATGTGCTTTGCTAACAGAAAGCGCTGGGTGGAAATAGCCCACTGCCACACTCTGAGGGTCTCGCGACAAAGGGGGCAAGATCTAGTTCCTCCTTGTTCAAATATCAGACCACTGACATGTTGCCCATCTGAATCGCAATCTTACCCAGTGGAAGAGAGTCCTGGGAAGTACTGCAATGCCAAAAGTACTGCTCTCATCTCTAGGACACTGATATGCAGACGTGTCTCTTGATCGGTCCATGTGCCTTGGTCTGTCTTTCCCTGAAAATGCCATCCCACCCTATCAGGGAAACGTCCGTGGTCCCTATGGCCGCTGGAGGGGGGAGCACAAATGGGCGTCCTATCGTAACATGAAGGGAGGTAAACCACCACCGAAGTTCCTTTTTGCAGGAATTTGTGATCATTATCATGTAAGACATGGGAAGGTCTTGGTAAGACCATTGAGTGAACAACAGCCACTGTAGTATCCACATGTGCATACGACCTAGTGGCATGGCTAGAATTGCTGCGGCCATCACACCTAACAATTTCAGAACTTCTAATGCTGGTGCTTTGTTTTTGGATATTAGAATGCGGACATGCTGATGGAGACATAAGACTCTTTCTACTGGAAGACTTAGCATGGTGGTGTCCAGTTCTGCTCCGATAAAGAAGATATGCTGCGATGGCGACAAGACAGATTTTTCTGAGTTTATTGTAATGCCCAGCTGATTGCAAAGTGACAGAGTGGACTCCCTGGCCTGAATGAGTTGATGCTTGGTGGTGGCGGTAAGGTGCCAATCGTCTAGGTACGGAAACACCTGGAATCCTAAACGTCTCAGGTGAGCCGTGACCACTGCCATGTATGTGGTGAACACTCTGGGGGCTGTAGTGAGACCAAAGGGCAGGGCTCAAAACTGGTAATGATTGGCTCCCAGCTGGAAGCGCAGATAATCCCTGGATGGTCTAGCCATTTTTATGTGGTAGTAAGCATCCTGGAGATCTATCGAGCACATCCAATTGTCTTTCCCTAAGAAGGGAAGTATTGACTGAAGCCTGACCATCCGGAACTTCTCTTTCTTTACAGATTTGTTTAGTCTGCTGAGGTCCAATATAGGTCTTCAGTTCCCTGTCTTTTTTGGAACTAAAAAGAATCTTGAGTAAGTTCCAGATCCTGTCTGGTCTGCTGGGGACTGGTTGGATGACTCTTTTTCTTAGCAACGTCTGGACCTCTTACTGTTGCTTGTTCCCTGTAACTGGGTGGAATGTCCGGGATTTTCCTTGACGGTGGAGGGGGTGTGGCGAAAGGGATGAAGTATCCTCCGGAAATGATACTTTGTACCCAGATGTCGTTTGTTATTTTGAGCCAGGCATCTGGGTACAAAGATAAGAGACCCCTGACTGCCTCCAGAGCAGAACAGTCGAGTCTCCTTTCAGGATCGCTGGTAAGGCTTCCCAAAGAAGTGAACTCTGTCGCCCTGGTGTTGTGGACCCCCTCTGCCACGAGGGTGGCGTCTTCCGTTATTGCCCCTCCTCTGCCCCTGGAAGGGGGGGTTCACCATGTGTGTTCTGAAAGGCTCCTTGGGCTTTTCAGAACCACATTATTCCTCCCCTTTAACCCTTGGGGTAGGGTCTGGTAGGGTTGGAAAAACGGACCCCGATGGCAAACAGAGCCTTTCCGTTTTGCTCACACCTGGTTAAAATTTCCTTGACTTTAGGCCCGAAAAGGGATGAGCCATCAAAGGGGGTATTCACGAAGGATGACTTGAACTCCACGAAGGAACACAAGTGTATGCAGGCGTGTCTCCTAAGAGCAACTCCTGTACCCGCTGCCCTACTCGTTCCATCCGCTGCATATGAAATGAGGTGCATGGATAAGTTCACTATAGAACTGAGGGTAGCAAGCTCGGTGGCAACTTTGTCTGTAGCTACTGTACCCTAAAGAGCATCTCCCAGCTCTTTAAGGAGATCTCTTTGTAGTCGGGTAAAATGGGTTAAATAGTTAAGTGAACGAAGAGCGAAAGTCGCTGAACTAAACATGTGCTTCCCATATCTAGCCATGATCCTGGCGTCTCTTGTTAGGAGGATGGATAGACTAGGAAGTTTTGGACATTTCCTTTTTGGTGGCTGCCGGCACCACCATGGCATCAACTGGCACACCTTTTGTCAAGAAAGCTTAATCTAGGGGGGGCAGAAATGAATTATTTAGGACTCCTAGGGACAGGCTCCATTGTATTCGGAGACTCCCACGCCCTTCGTGAGGCCAGCTGCATCAGCTCATCGAAGGGCGGAGACACCCAAGAGGTGGAGGGCTGAGACCCGAAAGCCTTCAGGAGAACCGACTTGTCCTCAGGAGGGCTGTTGGACTGCCAGTCACCCCTCTGCCTAAGGATTTCCAGTATCTCAGCAAATGAGATATCCTCAGAGAGGGACTGTGGGGACCCTTCTGATGCATCCAAGTCAGTGTCAGATGTTAATGACTCCTGAGGGGAGTCCAAGTGTTTCCTCTTACACACACTCTTCCTAGGAACCTCATCAGTGGGAGCTTCTGGGGAGGTCTCGGAAGAGCATGGGCCACCCAATGGGGCTTCCTGAGGCTCTGGGTCTCTGTGCTTAGCAAGGATCTGTGAGGCAGAAGCAGACACAGCTGCTTTAGCAGATGAAGCCAGACCCGAAGTTGAGGATATCTTGGGAGACATAACTCTTCTCATGGCTTTGAAAGCACCTCTGCTCTGATGCGAAGGGACCGATGGATCTGAGGAAACCGTTGATACCCCCAGCACCGGGACAGTGGGCTCTGAGCCAGAGGTAGGAGCCGAGCCCATCCGAGCCGAAGTCCCGAGAGTCAAAGTCGGTTACTGACAAGTCAGTTCGAGTATCCTCCCCGGACCCGACCACACAGTGTCGGCTCCTAGAGTCCTCGATCGGTGCCGAGGATGTCAGACTGAACAGAGCTGAAGACACTGGAGCAGGCGTTGGCTCCAAAGGCTCCACAATCAGCAGGTCCGACTCCTCCAGCTCCGATGGACCGGTATAGCTCGGAGGAGGATCAGATATAGCTAGCATAAGGGCCTTCGACTCCAAAGCCGCTTGGGTCGGAGTGGATAATCTGGCAAAGGCGGGTGCCTGTAAAAGCTTGTGCACCACCCAATCCACATCCAAATCAGACAGGCTCACAGAAGATTGAGATGATGGGACTGATGGTACTGACTGGAGAATAGGTGATCTAGGAGTTTCGGATACCAGTTCCAAGACCGGGGATTGGCTCCAAAAGGAGAAGACAGTTGGCTCCGAGACCTGTGGAGCCGATGTCACAGACTCTTCAGATTTTTTGGATTGTTTAGATTTCCCAAAAGTCTTGGAGGGCTTTGAGGACTTACTAGATCCATCCTGGTCACTCAAAGCCTCCTGAAAGGAAGGTTTCAACAAACCTCTACCTATAAGCTTCCTTTTTCTCTCTTGGAGAACTCTAGATGAAAAGGAATGACATAGCACATGGCTCTTGTAAGTGCAAGGCACCCAAGCAGTATACACAATTCACATGTCAGTCTGTAACCGACATCTTCTGCCCACATTTAGGGCATTTTTTTAAACCCTGACTTAGGTTTTTTGTCCTTGTCATCAACCAGAACAAAAATGGACACACCCAACAGCAGCAATATAGAATAGCCTTCTAACAAAAAACAGGCTAACTATAATCACACACACACACACACACACACACACACACACACACACACACACACACACACACACAAAGCCTTTCAAACTATGGCTAAATAAAGTTACTGATAAGCCTTCTAATAAAAAACAGGCTAAGTGTAACTACAGACACACACACATAACATGTGTGACCAAAAGGGTCACAGAATAACAATTTTTTGTCAGAAACTGAAAACAAAGCTTAAATAGGCCTATGAAAAAAATGAGGCCAAATATATAATACAGATAGCACACAGGGAGGAGAACACTATAGACAAAGCTTTAGGAGCTTATCTAATCTAAATATCTAAGTATTTAAACTGTAAACTAGCAATAATTTTTGTAAATATAAAGATATAAAAGTTTTTACTGGCCCGAGCTAGCAAGAACCTCTGATCAGTTGCAGCGGCAAACTAGACCTGGGGTACCTCAGGGTGCATCATGGGATAGGGACTTGGCTTTAAGCTACTTGAAATCCCCAAGCTTTGCAGTAGGTGCAGACTCGGAGCCGAGGGATCGGCTCCGAACCCATCAGTAAAGAATGAACAGAGAGATAGAACTTCACATTACAGATTTTTTTTTAACTTTACTGATACTTAGGAATTCAATCTACAGAAATATACTGGTAATCAAATAACACCTGAAAGGATAAAGATCTTTACAAGGTCACATGATTACCTTAATATTCATTTTCCTCTGGAAGACTGTCTTAAAACAGACCGATCTGACTTTCTGGGGGTCAGGGCTAGTTAGAGTCATTCTTAATCTCCCAGGTCCTGGGAAAGTACTTCTTATCTAATTATCCAGCAACTGTGCTACAATCACAAACAAGGTTAAATTTTACATAGTATACAGTAACTTTAGTGCTGCTAAAGCAGCTGTCAGGCTTACTGTAGTGGACATCTGTTCTCACAGCAAAAGAAGCCATCAGTACTTTATGACACCCCACTTTCAAACAAAAAATAAGAGTGTACATCCTTTTCAGCCTGATCAATGAAAAGACTATTGGGTATATTATGTCAGCGTGGTAAAAATCATTTATGCCATGAATCTTATTTTTGGGACCTTCTTCCTTCATTTGTTATACCCCTTAAAGATATGTACTAGATCTAAAATTATCATAAAACAGGGTTCTCATGAATGAGGATGATAGAGAAAAGCATGGGCTGAATATATGACATCCTGAAGTTAAACCTCAAAGGCACTTACCTGCAGCAGGAGATTTATTACATCCAGTGGTTCTAAGGAACCAGCTCCTGTCATGAAGCAGTCAGAAAGACAGACATTCAGGCACAACCTTTATCAACATTGGAGACTATGTAAATCTGAAATGTCTGAGTTACCTAGGGTACAGAAAAAGAAGTTATGTACTCACCATAACATTCCATCTGATCTGCAACCTGTGGGTATTCAGATCCATATCAGATCCGAGCCGGCAACTTTACAAGCATCTGTTCTGAGCTCCAAGCTCCTCCCCCTTACCCATAACCCATCACCATCTTCTACCTTCCCCCTCAGATCGAGTTTGCCGCAACTCAACCAATCAGCAACTCCACTTAGCATAAACCATACATAAAAAGACTCATGAGATGGTTTGTGGGAAGGTTGCAGAAAAATGAAGTTTAACTACTCAGATGGAACGTTATGGTGAGTACATAACTTCTTTATCTGAAGTAGTTAACTTCATTTTATCTGCAACATGTGGGACAGAGTCCCCAGCTACTCAAACTCCTGGGAGGCCCTCATGGAAGGATATTCCTGAGCACCGCAGAGCCGAAGGATGCTCTCCCTCTGGAGATCAAATCAAACTTATAATGAAAAATGAAGGTATGTGACTTGGCCCAAGTTGCTGCTGCACAAATGTCATCCAATGAAACCCTAGACCAAAAGGCAGCTGAAGTCGCCATAAACCTGGTAGAATAAGCTTTAGCAGGACCAGGTGGGGACCAACCTTTATCTTTGTAAATTTGCAAAATACATAGTGTAATCCATCTAGCCAAGGAAAACTTGGAGATGGCTTTTCCTAAAAAGGGCTTAGAAAAAGACACAAGTAACTGATCAGACTTACGGAAGGGCTTCATTCTGTGTAAATAAAAACGGAGTTGTCTATGAACACCTAGCAAATGCAGTTAATATTCACCCTTGTTCTGAAAATTTGGAAAGAAAACAGGCAGGTTAATTGTTTGATTAATGTTTGATTCAGAAGCCACTTTCGGTAAGAAAGAAGGGTTTGTACAGAGAGAAACCCTGTCCTTATGGAAGATCAAATAAGGGGACATGGCAGACAAAGCCTGAAGCTCAGAAACCCTTCTAGCCGATGTGTCTTCCATAAGAACTTCAAATCCACTGATGCTGCAGGTTCAAAGGGGGGAGCAACTAAAGCCTAGAGAACAAAAGTAAGGTCCCAAGGAGGGACACAGTCCTTAACTGGAGGACGCAAGAGAAAGGTGCTCTTAAGAAAAGCCTTACATAGTCTAGTAGAGGCTAGGGCATTCATATTTTCGCCAACGTGGAAGTTTGAAATAGCTGCCAGTTGTACTTTCACCGTGGAGGAGCTAGCCCCTTGCTGAAAAATGCTGGCTAAGAAATCCAACACTGCAGAGACAGGGGCTGTAAAAGGATCCAGGTTTCTCTGAGAAGTCCACATAGATACACGTTTCCATCTACTGCGGTAAATCTTCCTAGTGGAAGCCTTATGAAACACCACCAAAATAGTTTTCACTGAAGACAAAAGACCGGGAGTCCTGGCAATCAAGGGAACTGGAGCAACTAAGCTGACTGCTTGATGCTGCCCAGGTTGGGTGGACAGGTGCCCGAGGGATGAGAAATGAGATCCTGGCAGGGATCTAGAATCCAAGGAGGAGCTAGAACATGAGACAAGAGGAAGGGAAACCACACCTGACGAGGCCAGAATGGAGCAATAAGGATCACTTTGCACCTCAGTCGGCAAGCTTTCTGGAGAAACTTTGGAATGAGTGGTAATGGGAGATAAGCGTACAGTAACCCGGGGGGGCCAAGTATGGACTAGAGCGTCTCTGGGGGGATCCCCTGGTGAGGGTATCAGAGCGAAGAACTCGTTGCACTTCGCATTGGAAGGAGATGCGAAGAGATCACGGCAAGGCTGTCCCCATGCACGAAATATCTCCTCCACTATCGACTGTTTCAGAGAGCACTCGTATGGCATTAGAATAGCCTGACTCAATCTGTCCGCTAAAATGTTGAAGCGTCTCGGGATGTGCGTTGCAACCAGAAACCGACTGGTGGAGATCGCCCACTCTCACACTCTCATGGACTCATGACACAAAGGGTAAGATCTGGTTCCTCCCTGTTTGTTGATGTACCAGACAACCGACATGTTGTATAACTAAATTGCAAAAGTCCTCAGAGGAAGAACAGTGTGGAAGGCTTGCAACGCTAAAAGCACTGCTCACCTCCAGAGCACTGATGTGCAATTTGGTCTCGATCTGGGACCATGTGCCTTGGACTATCTTCCCCAGATAATGCCCCCCCACCCGAGCTGGGAGGAGTCGTGGTCACTGTGGCTTGGGCTGTGGGTGAAACGAATGGGCGTCCCGCTGCAATATCAGGGGATTGAAACCACCAGAGGAGTGACGCCCTGCAGGCTTTGGTGATTTGAATCGGATACTCCATGGGGAGATCTACCCAAGACCACTGTATGGCTGCAGTCCACTGAAGAATCCGCATGTGAAGACATGCACAGGGCAGGATAGAGATTGCTGCAGCCATAGAGCCCAGGGCTCTGAGAACGTCGCCCGCCTTCGGTAACCTGGGACCAAGAATTATCGACACACGAGCCCATAAACCCTGGACCCTGTCTGGAGTCAGAAAGACTTTCAGTCGAAGGGTGTCCAGCCATGCCCCGATAGTCCAAGATCTGTACTGGGTCCAAGAGGGACTTGGAAACATTGATAGTGATCTATAGCAGGCCTGCAAGATGAAGGAAGGAGTCTCTGGCTCAGCAAAGAAGACGCTTGGTGGAAGCAGCAAGGAGCCAATCATCTAGGTAAGGGAATACCTGAATCCCCTGAAGCCTCAGGTGAGCCGCTACTACTGCCATTATCTTAGTAAACACCCTGGGAGCTGTGGTGAGACCAAAGGGTAGGGCTCCGAACTGGAAATGACTGGCTCCCAGCTGGAAGCAAAGGAATCTCCTGGAGCTTCTGTGGATCTTAATATGGTAGTAAGCGCCCTGGAGGTCTATCGAGCACATCCAATCGCATTCTCGAAGATAAGGTAGAATGGACTGCAGGGTGACCATCTGGAATTTCTGTTTGGTGACAGCCAGGTTTAAGGCTGATAGGTCCAAAATGGATCTAAGGTCCCCCGTCTTTTTTGGCACTAAAAAGAACCTGGAGTAAGCGCCTGACCCAGACTGATCGGGGGGACCAGTTCAATGGCTCGTTTGTGAAGCAGCTTGGAAATCTCTACCGCTGCAGTCTCCTTTTGAGCGGGTGGGATATCTGGGAGGTGCTTTGGTTGGATCGAAGGGGAAACAAATGGGCTGGTGTAGCCTCTGGATATTATTTGAAGCACCCAACAATCTGCAGTTATGGAGTCCCATGCCGGCCCCCTCTGCCTCTGGGGACCAGCGTCTGTCATGTCCTCTGCCTCTAGGGGACGAGTTGTCCTGAGAGTCCTGGGAAAACTGTGATTTCTGGAACCACATCTTCTTTTGCCCCTCTCTGATTCCTGGAAAAGGATCTTTGAGGACTAGAGAAGTGGAATCAGACGGCGGACAAGTTCTGCCCATCTTTTTCACTCTGGACAAGGGTGTCAGGTACAGTCTTCCCAAAAAAGAGAAGAACCATCGAAGGGAGCACTCGTGAAAGACGCCTTGAATGGGTCCACAAACTGACACAGTCTGAGCCAAGCGTGTCACCTCATAGCTACGCCAGTCCCAGCCGCCCTAGCTGCTCCTTTCATAGCATGGGAAAGGGGTTCCATGGACGTGTTTGATACTGACTTCAGAGTCGACATTTTCGTGGAGAACAGACGCTTGTCCTCCTGCAACAAGGACGCAGGGGGTGACTCAGCTAACTCCGTGACTAGGTCTTGCTGCAGTCGTATAACATGTGCCAAATAGTTAGCGCCCGGATGGAAAACGTCACTGAAGAATATACTCGCTTCCTAAATTGATCCACTGTCCTGAACTCCTTGTCCGAATGGTGGATCGAGGAACTTTCCTGAGCCAGTTCCCTCTTGGTGGCTGCTGCAACCAACATAGCATCCATGGGGGATTCCTTATACCAGGCCTGTCTATCTGAGGGTGGAGAAAGGATCTTGTCCAGGCGTGTAGGAATCGGCTCTATGGTGTCAGGCTCCTTCCATGCCCGCGTGGTGATAAGATCCACCAAGGGATCCACCTGCGGGGGACACCCAGGACGTAGATGGGCCTGTGCCAAAAGCCTCCAGGAACACTGACTCATACATAGAAGGTTTTGGGGCTGACCAACCTCCCCTCTGGCGGTTGATCTCCATGATGTCTCCAAAGGAGACATCCTCGGGAGGTGACCTGGGGGATCCTTCTCCATCTAAATCAGTGTCTTCTGTCAAGGACTCAGGGGAGTCCAGGTGTTTACTTTTGCACATGTGCTTACGAGGAAGCTCTTCGGTGGGACTCTCTGAAGAGGGCTCGTGAGCTGTGGGGTGTTACTCCAGGAGAACCGCCTGGGGCTCCTCTAGCACGGGCTGCCCCTGAGACAAGCTGAAGGAAGTTGCAACCGAATCTGAGGGAGTCTGGGCAGAATCCAAGGAAATAGGCTGGGGTCTTGATCCTTGGGAAAGAACCCTCTCCACCACATCTAACGCCAACGGACAATGCACCTCCTTAGCACCCAACAAGGATGAAGCTCTCCCCGGGTCCACCGTGAGGATTGGGGCCAATGCTAGGGTAGCCGGAGCTCCGGAGTTGCAGAAGCCGAGGCTGAAGAGTCCAGAGTGGAAGCAGGGAGCAGGCCTTTAGCCACCAGTTTAGCCTGCCTATCCATCAGGGCCCTCAGATTAAATCCAGCACACACACTGCACTGGACAGATAAATGGGGAATGCCCAGACAAGCAAAATACAGAATGTGACCATCCGCCGGTGAAAGCTTATGGCCACACTCTGTGTATTTTTTGAATGTAGGTTTAGGCTGATCAGACATTTTACACACATACAGCCACACCTACCAAATCCCAACACACTATGACCACGCACACCCTATAGGGAAGGGAAGGGCCTACACTACAACTACTTCACAAAACTAAAAACTTTTTTTTTTTTTTCTAACCGACAAACAAGCGTTTAGGGGGAAGAAAGGGAACTAACTGAGAAAAGTCTCACTACACACAAAAATATACCAAAAGGCACTTACAACAACCCTAAGGCTCAGAGCTATGGAGACCACGATGCTGATGCATGAAGCGGCAAACGAGATCTGAGGGAAGGTAGGGGATGGTGATGGGTAAGGGGGAGGAGCTTGGAGCAGATGCTTGTAAAGTTGCCGGCTCGGATCCGATATGGATCAGAATACCCACAGGTTGCAGATAAAATGAAGTTAACTACTTCAGATTTAAAGCTATACCAGAAATTATCTTTTATTTATCTGTGTGGGATGGAAAGTTTCTACTTAGAGGTACTGCTATAGCTCTGCATTTTTCAACTTTCCTCATACAAAACCTCTGATCTGCATACAGCAGACTATTCTCATAGTGGAAGTACATAACTGTTTTAGGTATGCTGTGACAGGTCAATGGTCCTCAATACAGCAAATTCATTAATGTAAAGAATATTATCAATCAAAACACTACATCACTAGTTTCAGCCACAACATGCTAATGGTTATTCTGTTACTGCCAAAGGCATTCCTGGCAGTTTCTGAGATCCCCAACCTCTGACTTTAACTTAATGAGGTACAAGTTGTTACTGTTATTTTACATCATTCTATAATGCTGGGCAGTATAGATTTTGTGTGTCCCCTAGATCATTAAAGGTGCAGATAAGTAATCTTTCTGGCTTTAGTCTTTACATGGCTGGAATCTTCCTCTTAGGACAGACAGAAAAGCTGAAGCATTTAGTTTTTATTTTGCTGAAATCAGCAGCCTGAATTACATCTTCATAAAAAGGGTGCTTAAACCCATATCCTGTTTCATCCAAACAAAAATTAGATTCTATCTTCCATAATGATGAAACTGCAAGAAATAGCCTCCTGGTTTAAGTTAAGTGCATTATGTGAGGGACTTAACGTTTCTTCTCTGTTGTCTTTCATTAGTTGAGTGGCCACTTCCAAGAACTCTCAACTGCTCACAAGTTAAAATTTGAAGAGGAATTATGTACAACACTATCACAGAAATAAAAATCAAGACTTGTGGAGGCCTTTGGTTTCACAGTGTTTGCCTTTTCTTCAACCCAGAGAAATGGCATTGGGTCATAAGGGGCGATGCTGTTGTCTGAGGTGGATGCCAGGAAGCCTACACCCTGAGAAGGTACAAGAAGAATGGATGTCAAACATGAAATGTACAGACTTCTAATTCTCATTCTGAGTTCTGATGAAGTATAGAGTATTTAAAGGATGAAAATCAGTGCTTTGTTACTATTCAGTGTCTGGACTCGGTTTAGCATATTATTTTTCTGGTTACTTCTTTCTACAAGAACCTTTACTACCTTGAAACATTCATAATTGCAACAGCTGGCATAATGAATGCCAAGTACTGTTCTAGAAGACAACAGTAGGTAAAGCACCATGATTTCTTTGCTTTACTTCTTGTGGTGGCGGCAGCAGGGACCAGTTCATAACTTGCTTATATGCTGTTTAGGTCTTGAATCTATCCACTTTTTCACCCAACACCCATGTGGTCCAGAGGTTTGCTCCTTTAAGAGACTGGGGGGATTAGAACCAGCCTTACTAGTTTTCCTCCCACATGCCAAAGACATGCTGTAGGTGGATTGGACGCTAAATTGGCCCTAGGTGTGAGTGGGTGCATGTGTGTGCCTTCTGTGGATGGTTGGGCGCCGGGCTGCAACTCAACACCATAAAACTCCACTGCCAATCATGAGCGGACAGGTGATCCACTGTGGTGACTACTAACTGGGAAATGCCGAAAGAAGAAGAACCAGCCTTACTAGTAGTAAACAAACTCATGTACCCAAAGATGCACTCTTTGGGAAAAGAATAAACTTAATCAGATCTTTTTTTTTTGGTATGCAGGTTAGTAACCACTGTCAAATTCCTAAGCCAAGAAATTACTGCTCCCCACAGTAAACCGTGTGCATCAAACATGCACAAAAAAACAAAAAAACATTAACCATTAATAGCAGTTCTCTAATTCAAGGGAAAAATAGTAACTTTTAATTAAATATCTATGGGTATATATACTTTTACCTAACTAGCAGCTGATTAACTTAAGGAATATTATATAAAACTTACCTAAACATCATTTTATCAACAGCACATTAAGTCTACATTTACAATGAATGTAAATGTTTGCGCAGTATAACATCCAGAGCCTGACAGTGGTAAAGCATATATGTGGTATTATAGGCAGTTGTTAAAATCAACTAAGATTTTGTTTTGGATGCATTTGTCACACATCAAGTATGGTACTCAAAATGAATTAAAACAAAAACCAGGACGTCAGTAAAAAAACACTTTAATAGCGAGCAAAGCTTTCGGAAATAATCCTTTCTCAATACTACTTGATTATTTCCAAAAGCTTTGCTCGCTATTAAAGTGGTTTTTTACTGACGTCCTGGTTTTTGTTTTGCTATATACCGTTGGCTCTTGTGTTTTTGGACTCAAAATGAATTACAAATGCATAAAAAGTTGTGTATGTGTAGCATTTTATCTGGTAATATGAGAAGTGATGTACATTTAGAATAAAAACAGCATGCTGTGCTTGCATATATTTGGGAAGTCTTTCGCAGGAAATGCGACTTGCACATGAATAATTTTAAAAGAATCTGTTATAGTTTAGATTAAGGATATCTTTTTTTTGTCTAATTAGTGACAGACAAAAGTAATTTCACATGAGTGAAGTACTGAAGTTCTACTTACAGAGCGGTTCATTGCTGTCATAATGTAATGTGTGAAGACGGTGCATATTTGCATTCTGTAAGGCAACAAAGATGGTCTTTACTTCCTGTACATAAATGGGTAACTACTGCAGTTACTTTTATAGCTGTGCTGATGTGTTTGTATATACAAGTAATGTGTAGTATGATCTGCTCTGGCATTCTCTACTTTGACAGTGTTACAAGCATGATGCGGTGTCATATTACTACTTTCAAGCATTTTTAACTACAATGTACATTTCTTACATTGTGCACTATAAAGTGAACTGAAACACATGAAGTAATGCTAAGGTCAATGAATGGTGAAAAGCTGTACTGTAAATGTTTGCAGATGTCATTGCTATGATGAACTCATTTTATCGACATTTCAAATTACAGATGTTGCATTTCCTACTTCTTATAGAAGCAGTTTTTTTTACATGCAAACACATGCTGTGCACATAAAAGGTGTGACTTGTTCATGACTTCAGGTGATGGCACAGATTATCTTTTAAGCACAGCGAATTTAACATTCAAACAAATTATAGTTACATTATATTACATGGTGCATTATTTCTTAACGCAGACTGTGAAACATCAGCTCTATATGAAACAGGGTCCTTTGCTACACTAGCATGCACAAAAATATAGACATACAGGAATGACATACATGAAGCCTCAATGTGTAAAGCCAAATCTTTGAGGTATTTCATGATGTTATATGATGACTTCTCAGACATCTGTGATGTAAGCATTTCTGGAAACATGCCTCTTAGGCGGTATTACTGGCGACCCAGCAGAAAGTCTGTGTATTAGTAATTGTGTTCTATGCTGCTCTTTAGAAACTGTATTCATTACTGCATGAAGATGGCAACATTTGTCTATGAGGCAGTCAACTCACCTGTGCCATGCTTTGGCATTATTCTGAGTTCTTGCATAACCATCAACAGCAAAGTCAGTCATACTGCAAAAGGAGTAATAAATTGTTGGCGTAAACTGGTATGTGCATGTAATCCTGCTATCACCTTTTCTGTGCTTGCCATGACGATGGGTATCTTCAGTAAGAGCTCTTATTGAAGAAACCCATGTTTTTGGGAAACAGAGAACGTACAATGATGTCCTCTGACAGTCAGTTTATGCCACAGTTTCAGACACTGCATTCTAGAAAATGTACATTCATTTTAACTTTGCAGTCATTACAACAGTTCTGGCAACCCAATGTTAAAAAGTCCATGTAAAGACTATAGTGTATGTCATGGTCACCCTTGAACAGGTATGTACCATCAATAAGACACATTTGGAATTCAGCCAGTTTACAATGAGTGTCCTTGGTTTTCAATACAAGCATGTCCATTCTAGACACTGCATCACTATGTTTCTGAAACATTCAAGGTTCATTCTGAAATTTCCACAAAGGTGGATTTATGTTTGTAATCATTAACGGCTGTCTGCAACATGGAAAAGTAGGGGTTTTTTGCCTCTGCCTATTGACTACTTGCACTATGGCAGGTATAGATGCTAACATACTTATAATTTCACTAGACGTGTTATCCAAACAACTGGCAACAACTGCACAAGGTGGATCATGTGACAGTTCAGCCTTTTCCTAATAACATTTAACTAGTTATCTAGCATCAGTGCTGTACTCATAACAGTTGCTCACACTGGATGCGCAAACAGTGAATATCCTTCCCTTACATGCATATGTCCACTTTACACTGCATTTCCATTACATTGGTTCTGATCTTTGCTTTTCTAGCATGTACATATACAAATCAATGACAAGCATACATTTTCCTATGCGACATGGAAAGAACAGTTGTGTACACTGACCATAAATGTAGATGTTCGAGTGTATTCACTGTTGCAGTCATCACATTTGGGTTATCTGCTTGCAGTAGCCCTCAGTTGGCCTGATTATCAAAGTCTTGGGTCCTGTGTCGGTTGCTGTCTCATCTTCCATGACATCAGGTAGTTAGGGGTATAAAGCATGCAGCCGACACCATTACATCAGTTTTTCTTGCCCCAGATGTCAGGTGCATGGTAATGGGAAGCAATTAAATATATATATGCAAGGTTATACCTCCAACAAAAAAGCAAATACACCAAAAAAGCTTTTAAGCATAGTGAATGAGAATAGAGGTATAGCCAAAAGAAGTCAGGGGACTGGAGGGAGGGTAACCAGGACTGCAACAGTGAATACACTCGAACATCTACATTTATGGTAAGTGTACACAACTGTACTATGTTCTTTGTGTTTCACTGTTGCAGTCATCACATTTGGGTAGATTTCCAATGCTAAGGATGGGAGGAGGAATTTATATAGCATTAGGACCAGCTATAAGGCCCTGCAAGACTGCAGTGGCAAAACCAGCTCTGGATTTAGAGAAAATAGGCAGATTGTAATGCTTGGTGAAAGTAAGTACAGAACTCCAGGTAGCAGCTTCTAGGATGTCCCTGGTAGGGCTGAGAAAGGCTGTAGAGTAGATGCAGCCCTGGTGGAGTGTGGTCTCAACCCCTGTGGGATAGGTTTTACATGATACCTATAGCAGAAATGAATGCAATGGCCTATCCATTTAGAAATGGTTTGCTTTGAAATGGCCTTCCCCTATGCCCCTGCAGCAAATGCAACCAGCAGTTGTTCAGTTTTCCTTTGAGGTTTAGTCCTGTCCAAGTAAAATCTAAGTTGTCTGTGCACATCTAAGGAGTGCAGTATCCATTCCCCTTTGTTCTGTGGATGAGAAAAGAAGACTGGCAAATGAATGGACTCATTAAGAGCCGCACTGGATACTACCTTGGGCATGAAGGATTGGTCCTGAGGGACACCCTATCCTCATGAAAGATGATGAAAGGCTCCACTGCCATAAGGGCCTGTAATTCAGATACCCTTCTTGCTTTAGTGATTGCTAAAAGGAAGGCTGTTTTCCAAGAAAGGAATTTTAGCTCTGCACTTTCAAGCTGGCTCAAAATGAGGTAGAGTATTTCCAATACAAAGTTAAGGTCTCAGGCTAAAGTTGGGGCTCTCCTGGGTGGTCTTCAGTTTTTGGCCCCTCTGAGGAACTGCTTGAGCAGTGGATGAGAGAAGAGGGGTGGTTCTGTGTTGTAATGACCTGAAATGGCTGAGGCATGAATTTTGATGGAGGAAAAAGAAAAGTCCTTGTGAAGCATCTCAGTTAAGTATTGAAGAATCTGAGGTAAATTGGGTGCTGCTGTGCTCATCCCTTGAGTTTGGTTCCAGGAACAGAATCTTTTCCATTTGTCAGCATAAGATTTTCTAGTACTAGGCCACCTTGCCTCCAAAATGACATCCAACACTTTTTGGCTGAGGGATGGTAACAGAGAGGTCAAGTAATTAGCCAGGCTGCCAGGTTCAGGGTTTGAAGCCGAGATGCAGAATCTGGCCCTCCTGCTGGGAAAGCAGGTTAAGGGTCTGAGGCAGATGCCATGGTGCCAGCAGTGACACACTGCGCAAGAGGGGGTACCAGAGTTGGCGTGGCCATTCTGGTGCAATCAGTATCGTCCTTGGATTATCCTGTCTGATCTTTAGTAGTACTTTGGAAAGGAGAGGCAGAGGAGGAAAGGCATAAACTGATAGATATTTCCAGTTGAAGGACAGGGCATCCACTTTCCAAGCTTGTTTGTGGGGAGTCCTTGTGCAGAATTTGTCCAATTGGTAGTTCTGAAAGGGGGGGGGGCAAACAGGTCTATATCTGGGCTCCCCCATTTGTTTATCAACATGTTGAAAATCTTTGGTTCCCGTTTCCACTCGTGTGGGTCCATGAGATTTCTGTTCAGTTCATTTGCCAGTGTATTTAGCTTTTTTGGCAAGAATTGAGCCTGTAGATGCACTTGGTAGCTCAAAGCTGTGTTCCACAGAGCTATGGCTAGTCTGCAGAGGGGGTATGAATGGGTCCCCCCTGCTTATTTATATACCACACAACAGTGGTGTTGTCTATCCTTACCATTAATTGTCCTGGAAGAATGTGGTCCTTGAAGGCTGTCAGAGCATTCTGTATAGCTAACATTTCTTTTTGATTGACATGCAGGTGCATTTGACTTGGGTTCCATTTGCCCTGAATGCACTTCCCTGCTAGGTGAGCCCCCCATGCATAGTCTGATGTGTCTGTTGTGAGGGTTTGGGCGGCAAGGGGTAGAGTGAATAGTAGTCCCTTGTTTTGGTGGCAGGCCTCTGCCCACCAAAGGATGTCTAACTGTGGGCAAGGTATGATAGGAATCATTGCTTCTAGATCCTGAGAATGTTGACACCATAGACTTTTTAGATACCACTGTAGTTTCCTCACATGCAGTCTTGCATATGTAACTAGGAGAATGCAGGAGGCCATGAACCCCAAGGCTTGCAGTATATGCCTTGCAGATATCAGGGTTTTTGTGGCCATTAGTTTGAAGTAAGCTGTCAAATTAATGTGTTTCTCTGGCGTAAGGAAAGCCATCTGGGAAGTTGTGTTCAAGCTTGCTCCCAGGAATACAAGTTGTTGACAGGGCACCAGGTGTGATTTCTTTTTGTTTATGGTGTACCCCAGACAAGTTAGAACCCTTTGTACAAAGGCCAGATGACTTAAAAGTATGTCCTGGCTTTCTGCCTGAATTAGACAATCATCCAGGAATGGGTATATTTGAATATTTCTTTGCCTGCAAAATGCAATAACTGGAGCTAGGCACTATGTGAATACCCTGGGCGCAGTAGATAAGCCAAAGGGCAGTGCAGAGAACTGATCGTGCGTGTAGCTTGCTTTGAAGAGTAGGCATCTTCTGCAAGATTCCCCAATTGGGATTGTGCAGGTATGCTTCTTTTAAATCTAGTGTTGCCAACCAGGCATCTTTGGCCTAGCATAGGAAGTAATTGAAGTCAGCATCTTGAATTTTGGAATCTCCAAAAAGGTGTTTAGCGTAGACAGGTCCAGGATAGGATGCCATGAATTGCCTTTTCTAGGTACCAGGAAAAGTCCCGAGTAGAAACCTTGTCCCTTTTCCTCTTCTGGTACCAGCTGAACAGCCCCCATGCTTGAGAGAGAGAAAGTACTTGTTTTTGGGCCTCTGCCCACTGATTTGGGGGTAGGTCCGGCCACCCGCTTCGTGTTGGTAACGTGTGGAAATGAAATCTGTATCGCTGGGACACTATATTTAAAACCCATTTGTCCTGGGTAATGAGTTCCCAATTCTTTGCATGAAGAGCAATCTTTCCCCCCAAAGGGGCAGTCAGTTGAGAAGTACTTGGAAATTTTAAAAGGAAGTCATTGAGACAGTTTACTATAGAGAGGAGTCTTATTATTCCCAGATTTGGAAGTGGAGGCCCCCCACAGCTTAGTTCTGTGTCTCCCCTTGGACTGAAACCTGGGTTTTTTGCTGTGTCTGGGTTTGGCTTGAGAAGACCTGGAAGGGGCTAGAAAGGACAAATTCTTAGAGGGCCAGTGCCTACTAAATCTAGGAGGCTGAACTTGTAAAAAAATATTTAACAGTTTGCATAGATTTAGCTTTATCTTCCATCTTTTTAAGAATTTCCTCAGCCTTGTTGCCAAACAGGCAGTCCTGATTTAAAGGAGCATCCAACAATTTAGCTTTAACATGATCAGGCAAAGGACTGCTCCTTAAGCAAAGCATGCCTTCTGAGCACAGACCCAGTAACAGCAGCCCTGCAAAGAGGCCTCTAATGAATCAAAACCAATGCAAAGTATGTTTTCTAACTTGTTCAGCAGAATGCATTAAATCCTGTAATTCTTCATTTTCCACACAGTCAGGAATCATCATCATTTTCTGTTTAAGCAGTCCAATAACATATTGCTGATACTTTAACATATAAAACTGGCAGTTTAAAGCCCTAATGGCCAAGGTTGCAGAAGTGTAAACCTTCTTACCCCATCTATCCAGCGACCTGGAGTCTCTATCAGAAGGGGTAGGATTTTTAGCAGTAGAAGCCTTAATGCCCTTGGGCCCCTGTGAAATGGTCTGTGTTTCTGCAATAGGATTTTTAAAAAAGAACTTGTGGGACTCTGGGAACCTGTAGTATACGTCAGGTTTTCTGGGAGCAGGAGGCAGGGAATCGGGGCCAAACTAGATTCCGAAAAAGCAGTTTAAGGACCTAATGGCCAAGGTTGCAGAAGTGTATACCTTCTTACCCAATCTATCCAGCGCCCTGGAATCTCTATCAGAGGGAGTAGGGTTTTTGGGCAGTAGTAGCCTTAATGCCCTTAGGTCCCTGTGAAATGGTCTCAGGATCTGCAGTAGGATTTTTAAAAGGGAACTTGTGAGAGTCAGGAACCCTGTAATATCTATCAGGTTTTCTGAGAGCAGGAGGTAAAGAGTCAGGGTTCAAGCTAGATTCCGAAAAGGCATCATCAGCAATGTCCAGTACAGGGGGGATAGCTAAAAGCCTGTGTTGGGGCAGGAGTAAGAAATCCCTAAGCCTCTTTTTAGAATCAGAGTAATCTTGGCTTTCCCAGCGAAAATGCTCCCTAAGAGTATGCAAGGTTTCACCAAAAGAGAAATCCTCTGGAGGGGAAGCAGAGGGAACAGAGTCCTCTGCATCAGAATCTTCATAGGTAGACAAGGGTAAATTCTGGTCATCAGAGGAAACAGAAATTTCAGAATCCTGATCAAAAGTAGCATAAGCAAATTCAGTCCTAGGTCTCTTAGAGGGGGAAGGTTGGCTTCCCCTGATTAAAGTATTAAGGTCTTTAGCCATTCTTATCATTTGTTTTTTAGGCATAGAGGCCTCACCATGAGGTCTGGGTGTCAGTTTTCTAGGCATGGTTCGAGTTTTAGGCCTTGAAGAAGATGGCGTCGGCTTAATATGCAAGTCAGTAGGCCTGAATACACCCTCAGAAGCCGGTGCCTGCACTGCGTCTCTGGACCCATCCAAGGTAGAGACATCCGCAGGTTCCACAGGTGAAGTATCTCGTGGCATACCGGACTCCGAATGGGTCTCAGTAGAGGCCTGTGAATCTGAAGTAGTGGATATCAGGGGCTGCGAAAGCGCCTCACTAATACCAGCGAACTGGCGACTAGCTTACAAGAAGTGTCATTGGCAGCTTTGGACCT